>NC_136485.1:155312769-155315269 GCF_053919585.1 Euprymna scolopes | reverse complement strand
TTTTTAAATAAATGTTTAAATTTCAATTGCGTTTCTCACGGTTAACGGTGGCCGAATGGATTCAGCCCTTGCTAATGGAGTTAGACATGGTTTCGTTGCCGGGTTCAAATCTATCGACCAGTATTAATTGTGACACCCTGCACTTATTATTCCCGAAAGGATGAAACACTATTGTCTGTAGGTATTTAATAATTATTATAGTAAATAATTATATTTGTATAAGTCGTATGTACATCATGGCTATGTATCAATACAATCTGAATGCTGTTTCTATGTCAACTGAAGCACACACACACATTGATATAGGGTTAAGTGTAGCTGAAACATAAAATATTTTGTTATTCCTTATTGTTCATTGTTTATTTGTGTTTTTGAAGTTTTGAATAAATGCTTTTTCTTTTTTTGTATGACTTTATTTATTATAGTTCCATTAGTGGAAACGATTAATTTGACATTACTGATACTTCACACTTGTAAAATGTACAAAACAAACAAACAAACAAACAAACAAACTGGGATGTGATTATTTGTTTTACCGCATTTCGATTCTTTGCGTTGCAATTCAAATCCGACCTTTCATTTCTTTAAATTCAAATATCAGCCAATATCTATTGAAACAATCCACAAGAGATTATTATTGCAGAGAATCTATTGCAACAATTAACAATAGACAGTTCTTCAAGTTTCTTTTTACCAATACCTGTAGACAAGCTGGCCTATTTGGCATAATGGTAAAAATGTTCACTAATCGTCCGGGGGACCAAGGTTCAATCCTGGTCCAGTCATACCAAAGACCTAAAAAAAATGGTAATTAATGCCCCTTTATTATACACTCAGCATTAGAAAGGAAAAATCAAGGGCAAGTGGAGTAATCCTGAAAGTGGAGTGGCGCCCTCCCCTACATCTCAGTGTTGCAGCTAAGGAAAAGGGAGATTTAGGGTCGTCCTCGACTATAGTCGACCACTTGTACTTAGCTTTTGTAGACAAATATAGGTTCATACATTTCTCAGGATATAGGTGAATAAAGAAAAGGAAACGGTGATATTAACAGGTCCGTCTGTAGCATTATCCAGAAAATAGATTAACATATTTTGGCATGTTTCCTGGATACCAGACTCCAACTATATAAAGAAATGTAGTTTGATTGGCCCTACGCTTTCTTCTTCACTGCAGCCGTTCTCTCTCTTAGACGTTATGTTGCTAGTCTTAGTTTTTTCTACAAATACTATTATGGCATGTGGTCTTCAGAATTGCCTGATCTATTCCCCTGCTTCCTTTGTTTCAACTCGTTTGACTCGTTGGTCTATCAATTCGCTGTTTTAATATCTCACTGCAATACAGCTTCTTATCTCAGTAGCTTCTTTCTAAGGACTGCAAGGTTGTGGAACTCTTCCTGCTCACAGTTTTCTTTTTACCAACAGCCTTAGTCTTCTCTAGACTAAGGTCAGCAGGCATCTCCTGTCTTTGCAGTAAGCAGCTTTCGTTCTTGTTAGCTCCTTACATCAAGTGGCTTCACGCCTTGTCTCGAGCGATTTCCATAAAAATATATACATAAAGAAGATTTCATTGGAGGATAGCCACTAAAAGATGAGTCAACCACATAAAGCTTGATACTGGTATGCTCTCCTGACAGCTGAAAGATCGTGATAACTGCTAGGATTTTGTTTTCAAGTATATGGCGAAGCTCTCTGGAGTATGTGCAAAAATCAAGTAAGTCAGGTGAATAAATTGGAACAAAAACTACCTTGGAACAAATTCAATAACCACAAAAAAAAAAAACACACACACACACACACACTTTCCAGTAACAAAAAAAAAAAAAAAAAGAAAAAAGAAAAATTAAACCAGCCTTTTCTCCCCAGCCAAAAAAAGAAAATAGTTAAACAAAAACATTGGATAGTGTTAACGCTGCAGTCACCTTTTGAATGCTAAGGAGTGAAAAAAAGGAGAAAGAAAAGAAAAACGCTGTATAGATTTTATATAATGAGATTAAGTTGTTAATTGTAGTCTCAATTTTCGCGAGGTTTGCAGCATCGAATTTGAATTATCAAAACTTATGCTCTTCGATCTTGCTTTCATCAGAACAAAAACATAGTCAATCAATCTAAGTGATTTCATTTAAATCGTCCAGACAACCTTCAAATTTGTTTAGATTTACACATGAACTTGATTATAAACAATGTATACAATGTTGTTCGTTGCCAATCACATTTAATGTGAGGTACTTCATTATAGTAAAGTATAATCGTTTTAAGTTAAGAATTAGTTTAATAATACATTTAAGGAATGTAGATCTTAATATTAAAGTTATTACGTCT
Organism: Euprymna scolopes; assembly: GCF_053919585.1. Lineage (NCBI taxonomy): Eukaryota > Metazoa > Mollusca > Cephalopoda > Sepiida > Sepiolidae > Euprymna > Euprymna scolopes. Next base: position 155,312,951 of record NC_136485.1, on the reverse strand, counting down.
CACACAGTTGTGGTCTTCGGTTTAACATTCGTTATTTTCATGCGAGCATACGGTGAATGACTTCCAAACTAATTTATTCTAGTTTGAAAGTTTCAATAAAGTTATGTGATCTTTCCAGTCTATGGTTTTCCAATTGACTTAAACAATCTGTTACACGTGTTTGTTTTTACATCTTTTTCTTT
>NC_136485.1:155299327-155312669 GCF_053919585.1 Euprymna scolopes | reverse complement strand
CCCTTTGTTCACAGATCTAAACGTAATCTCTGTTTTATATAAAAGATACTTTATGTGTGTGTATGCATGTGAGAGAGTTCGTTCCTCATGGACTCTGAAACGGCTGGGCCGATTTTTATGAAGTTTCACACAAATGTACTTTATGTATCTGCCGGTGTTCTGAGATAGGTTTTGTATCAGAATGTCTTTGATAAGTATCGATAATCGAAAAAATATGATGAAAAAGGAACAGGCGATTTTGACCAAAGTTAACACCTTACACAGCCTAACATCACAAGTGCATTTGAGAAGTTTATTTACCACACAAGCAGAAAGGCCTGACATATAAAATCAACAGAAGGTTATTTGAAATAAAAAGGGTGCGTCCAAAATAATTGTTTCTATTCAAAGCACAACTGAATCAATTGATTGATTGCCTGCTCTAGTCAGGGATCCATCGCAGTGCACCTTAAGGAAGCTTTACATGCCTCTATACAGTAACTTAGTACACAATACATTATATTCTAGATTGCACTGTACAAAACCTACTGTTGATTTTATATTTTTTTATATAAAATGGCTTGAATTAAAGTTTAAAATGCAAAAGTCAAGTATAATAGTTCAATTGTGCCTTAAACGAAAACATTAATTTCGAATGTGCCCCATTCATATTAAAGAACCTACTGTTGATTTATATGCTGAGTCTTTCTGCTTGTGTGGTAATAAAACTTCTTAATTACACTTGTGATGTTAGGCTGTTTAAGGTGTTAACTTTGGTCAAAATCGCCTTTCATCAGATTATTTCAATTATAGATACTTATCAAAGATTCTGATACAAAACGTATCTAAGAACACTGCCAGTACATTTGTGAAATTTCATAAAAATCGGCCCAGTCGTTTCGGTGTCTATAGTAACTCTCTCTTTCACACACACACAAAAAGTTCCATATATATGTATATATACATACTGAAAGAAATTGAGAACATCAAAGGTATAAGTTTGGGTGGACATAACATTAAGTATCTTAGGTATGCAGACGACACTGTATTAATAGCAGAATCCGAAGAGACTCTCCAATGCTGGATGCTATGGTAGAAGAAAGTGAACGTAAAGGACTTGCTTTAAACATTTAAAAAACGGTAAGTATCACAATATCCAAGAACACCCAAGCTCCAACATGCAAGCTACAATGTCAAAATGTACCAGTTAAACAAGCAGATAAATTCTAATATCTGGGATACTGGATCATATCTGATGAAAAGTTCATGACTGAAATATAAAGTCGCATAGCCGCAGCCAAAGTCACCTTGAAGAGATTGTCATCAATCTTGACCAACAGATTAAAATAGATACCAAATTCAAAATGCTCTGAACGTATGTGTGGCCTGTTCTATTATATGGTTGTGAGTGCTGGACAATGTCTACAGAAAAGGCGGAATAGAAGAGATTAGTTTGACAGGAAAGACGACAGCGAGAAACATACTGAATACCTAGGCAACATAAAAAATGATGAGCAACAATGAATTCATAAATGCAGAAAGAGAGAGAGAGAGAGAGAGAGAGAGAGAGAGAGAGAGAGAGAGAGAGAGATGGAGAGCCATAGCCGTCAATGCCTGTGCCAGGCATGACAACACTTGATGAGATATATATATATTAGTTCGGACGCCGATAGCGTAGTGGTTAGGAGCCTTAACTGCCGTACAGACGGTCGGGTATCAATCCTGGCTTGAAGTAGTTGCCTGTCTAGCCGCACAGATGAGCTGTGAAACAGCGATGTATGTGGATGACTATATATATATATATATATATATATATATGTATATATAGAGAGAGAGAGTGAGAGAGAGGGGAGGACACCAGTTGATGATATATATATATATATATATAAAGAGAGAGAGAGAGAGAGAGAGAGAGAGAGAGAGAGAGAGAGATGATATATATGTTGACTACATGCAAGCAAACAATTTATGTTAGAAATTTACAAAGAACAAAAACTCACACACAAAAATTATAACCCTAAAAAGAAAAGTCAATTAAGAAATATGTTATAATAATGTATCCATAGTTTAATGTTCATAATTATTGCTCGTACATAATGCAGGTTTTCTGCGCTAATGATATATAAGTTGCTGCTCTTAACACAGCACTTACTTCTACTCGTGTCTGTGCAGTCTATGATTAATGTTTGGCTTCTCGGCCATATTCTCATTAACAGACACAAGTTTCATATGATCTGAAATTGGAAACGAATTTCCTTAAATACTTTTGATTGCCACAAAAAGTCTACCTCTCCCTCTGAGGAATTAGAGTTGATTAACTTTTACTGAATTCTTCATGGCCTGAAACTTCAAACTTCATCATGACCCAAAGAAAAGAATGAACTACGTTGAATATTGGCACAAAAGTAATATCTTTATACACTTTAATCTCTCTCTCTCCATTTCTCTCTCTCTCTCCCACTCTCTCTCTCCCACTCTGTTTGTCTGTATGTCTGGCTCTCTTTCTTTCTCTCTCTCTATATATATTCATATAGATAGATATAGATACATACACATAAAAATACATTAACATGTATATATATATATATATATATATGTATATATATTTATATATATATTGGTGTATAAGTATAGGCATACACATATATACACACGTACACACACACATATATATATACACATGCATTACATATATACACACAAATTCTTATATATATATATATATATATATATATTTATATAATGAGTCTTTTAAAATGTACAAAGATATTAAATTTGTGTCAGTGGTCAACACTGTTTATTTTTTTCTGTGTATCATATTTACATACGCACAAAGATACACTAATATATATATATATTGGAATTCCCTTCCGGGTCCCTGCTTCCCCAACTGTACCGAGATGCAGAAGTTCAAGTGTAACGTGAACCAACATCTTGCTGCCCAACTCCCTACATAGTACTCCTGTAGCTTTATGTCCCTGATAGTTACCCCCTACATCAAAGTGGCAATGCGCCTTGTTCAGAGTGAAAATGTAATTTTAAAAATATATATATATATATATATATATATATATATATATATATATATATATCAGGACCGCATCACCAATCTAGAGGTCCTTGACCAAGCAAAGGTCACCATCATCAAGGCCCAACTTTGATGGATGGAGAGCTCCAGACTGGCAAAAAAAAAAACAAAAAAAAAAACAATGTCGACTAAAACTGCGGTATAAGGACACGGTTAAAGTCAATCTCCAGTGGTGCTACATTAAACCAAAAGACCCGTAGGGTTAGGCCATGGATAGACTAAAATGACGAGGCTCAGTTCATAGAGCTGCTGCCAATTTTGAAGAGGCTCGATGCCAGAAACTCACTGCTGCCAGAGAAAGACACCACAGAGCAGCCTCAGCGGCGATCACAACAACTGACTTCTGATGTCCGCACTGTTCAAGAGGAGATGCAAAACGATAACGTCATCATTGGATCCAATGGACAACCAGCATACAGTGCCGGCAAAAATAAAGCCTGCACTTGTAATTTTTTCAAAAACTGCAAATTTAAGCTAAATTTAATGGGACTGTTTAAACAACCTATACCTCATTTGATTCGCCTTTTATTCCTGTATAATTTTACCTGTTCATATTTGACTTTTAATTGAAATATTCTAGTGTTCACGTCAATTTAAAAGAAATAACTTCAAATTGAGGAGGCAAAAAGAAAGTCCGCAGCAACACATTCGCTTAAAACCAGCTTAAATTAGCACCCCTAAATCAGTTTAAAATATTCACCAACGGGCAACAAAGCATCACTAATTGTAATTGTTGTTGTTCCAGGTTATACAAGGTAACATTTACTCCATATGCTACGACTTTCTCTTAGTGATCGTCAGGAGCTCATTAATCTCCACATTTCTGGTTTATCCAATCGAGAAATCGGCCACAGATTGAAATGTGATGAGAAAGCGGCACAAAAGATTGTGCAAAAGCACCAACACACCGGCAGTGTTCGTGATGCTCCTAAATCTTGTCGTACTAGAGTTACTTCTAACAAGGAAGACAATGCTATCAAGATCCGCAGCCTAAGAAAAAACTTTGAAACGGCTCCCCAAATCCAACAACAGTGCAAACTTGTTAAAAAGTGCTCTCTTTCTACTGTCAAGAACAGATTAAAGGAATTTAATTTGTGAGGATATGTTGCAAGACGCAAGCCAATGATTTCTGTAAACAACAGACAGCGCCGTCTGGACTTCATCAGATGTAATGAAGATCATGACTCTTCATATTGGTCAAAAGTACTTTTTATCGACGAAAGCAAGTTCAATAGGTTAGACAGTGATGGTAGGTAGTACATCCGTCGGAGGAAAGACAAAGAATTTAATCCTAGGAGTTCAGTTTCAATGCTGCAAGGTGGTGGAGGTTTAGTTTTGGTGTGGTGCATTATTAGTATCAATAGTCTAGGGCCTATAGTTCGCTTGCAAGATCGAATTAATTCGACCAAGTACATTAATATGTTGACTGAGCATTTTCTACCCTACTTTGGTCGGAATTTGGATGATAATCCCGTCTTCATGCAGGATAATGCTTCCATTCACACAGTTGGCAATGTCAAAAGTTTCCTGAAAGAGCATGATATTCCGTGTTTGGATTGGCCTGCACAATCTCCAGATCTCAATCCTATTGAAAACGTATGGCATTACATCAAGCAATAGCTAAGCAATGATAAAATTTCAAATTTGGAAGAACTTTGGACAAAATTAAAGAAAAGTGGGATGCCCTTTCCCTGGAGTATTGCTGCAGTCTAATTCAAGGAATTCCTAAAAGATTGCAGGCTGTCAAATTGCAGAAAGACTATGCTACTAAATATTAACTTGTTCATTGTGTTCCTGTTGTATTTTTGTTGCATTAATGCCCTAAAGTTACATTCAAATAACAATTTTCAATTGTGCGGACTTTCTTTTTGCCTCCTCAATTTGAAGTTATTTTTTAAATTGATGTGAACACTATAATATTTCAATTAAAAGTCAAATATGAACAGTTAAAATTATAGAGGAATAAAAGGCGAATCAAATGATGTATAGTGTGTGTAAACAGTTACATTTAATTTTAGCTTAAATTTGCAGTTGTTGAAAAAATTACAAATGCGGACTTTCTTTTTGCCGCCTGTATGTATATATATATATATATATATATATATATATATATATATATATATATATAGAGAGAGAGAGAGAGAGAGAGAGAGAGAGAGAGAGAGAGAGAGAGAGAGAGAGAAAATGAATCTTTTCAAGTGTACATAGAACATTTATGTCAGTACTCAACATTGTTTATTTTTCTCTGAAGTTTGAAGCCATAAAGTGAAGTTAATCAAGTTGAATTCCTTAGAGAGAGGCGCAATTTTGTGGCAATCAAAACTATATAAGTAAATTCGTTTACAATTTCAGATCGTATAAAACAGCTTTAGTAATGAAAATAGCGCAGAGAAGTCAAATTTTGTAGAACCATAGTAATCGTAGTAGTAGTAATAGCAGCAGTAGCAGTAATATGATTACTTTTTGTTTATTCTCCATTGTTTTGTTAGTGTTCTAACATAAATACTTTGTTTTCCTTTAGCTAATTTATATATGCGCGCGCGCGTGTGTGTGTGTGTGTGTGTGTGTGTGTGTGTGTGTGTGTGTGTGTGTGTGTGTACATGAATATTCAGCAAAAAAATGAAGTACAAACAAATACTGGTCTTATGAATTATTGCCTAAGCCCCATTTTATTCATCAGATTCACGATTACAGTATGAATACAAATATCAATATTATGAAAATGTTCTGAATTCAAAATAACAACAAAAAAAGTGTAATTTGTATCTTAGATAACTATAAATATGTTTTAATATTCAATGCTGCATTTTGAAAGTTACTTAGAGTAGAATGTGAACTACAGCGCCATTTTTATTACGCTATTGGTTCAAAATGAATTCTTACAGTGGCTAAATGATTAAATCTGGGTGTGCCAGGTTCGAATCCTGCTCGTTTCAAAGAAACACTTTCATCTAACTCGTAGTTGATCTTGTATCAACTTTCTCGAGAGAAATGAAATAAATACATATTATTTTAAAGTATCTATGAGATTGGACCGTACTACTAAAATTATATGTTGCAGTGAAATTCGACACCTGACGAAAAGTAAACAAAACACCAGGATTTTCTAAGGAGTGTGGTGAAGCCTGGGAGGGATGAAATCGCCGTCATCCGACTGCAACAGCCTTGACTATTTCTCCTGGGGCATGATCGAAGCTAAGACCATCAAGCATGCCCTGAATATGGTCGATTATTTGAAGGCTTCAGCTGTGGAGGAGTTCATTGCTATAAACATGAATATGGTTGCCAAAATGTGTGATTAGGTATGACCATAATAAAGGCGCATTTTCGACCCACACAACAAATAATAACAGTAAAAACTTGTAAAATGATTTGATTCATTGTAATTTTTGCAGTATTCCTAAGAAAGATTCTAAAAAAAATCTCATTTTTTTTTCTTTTACTCCCTGTAAAACAGGCTAATTTTCAACAAAATTTCACAAAAAGCTAAAAACGAAAAAAATTGGAGTGTTATTTCTACATTTTGACATAAATAATGAGAACAACGCTACATTTCCTAGAATAAAGAGGAATTTAAGAAAAATAATTTAAATATTACTTTTTTGGAACTACAAATTACGATACTGAAAATTATTATTAAAGGAAATTCTGTCAGTTACCACGTTCCATATCAAACCGGAAGTTAATTGTTTTAGCTGCTGTCTGCTAAAATATGATTTATTTTTTTGGATATCCTATCTATATATGTCCTTTTCATAATATTTCAAGCCTAAGGTAAGACTTTTACTGTTATATTTCTCTTGAATAATGATTGAACAAAAACTTTAAAAAGATTTTTTTTTTTTTAATATATATGCGACGCCATGTCAATTTTTTTATTTTTTATGTTTTTTATTTGTAACGTTCAAATCAAATTTCGTCCGTTTTATTCAGTTTTTATGAAGAATATTTGTACGCGATTTAAACCCTGATCCTTTCTCTTTAATGTAAAGTGAAATTACGATGAATTAATTTCATTTTACTAATTTTTACTTGTATTTTTTGCTATGAGTGTCGAAAATTAGTGTCATACCTATGCGTATTTCAGTTCGTGCTCACCTTGAGGTGATAGTCTCCGCTAACAGTGTTTACATTAAAAAAAAAAATAATGCAGTATTTTAATGTAACTGTTCCTATTTACTTGCCTCCCCACGAAAGCAGAGTTAGACACAAGGTCGGGTTTTAATGTGGGGAAAATCCAGTCCCCTCCCCCCAAAAGGGGCACTCGTGATAGGAACAAAAATAAAGATTGTCTCAGTCATGAAAGATTTCTCCTTCACTGAACGAGGACAGAAAAGGTGAAGTGTAGCATCAGAACAGATACTACACTTTTTTTGTTGTTTTTATTGCTTTTGTTTCGTTTTGTAAAGTGTCAGAATTTGGAGCCCCACCCTGTCTCTCTCTTTCTTTTTCTATTACTTTCAGACATGATAGAAGACTCCTATCGCTCTTGGAATTTGTACACAACTGGCCAGCTAGTAGATGGTCTGCAACAAAAAAAAAAAAAAAAAAAAAAAGAAAGAAAGAAAGAAAACTAGTTTTCATCAAACGGAAATTGAATCATATCGCCTCATTTAAACGCAGGTGATATTTCTATTATAGATTACTTTTTTTCTTGATCTCCCATGACCTATGTTACTTTTGCATAGCCTATGACATTGTTTGGTTTGGTTTGGTTTAGTTGTTTTGTTTTACGGCATATCAACCCTTTCCGGGTTATTTAATGCCAATCCAATTATTTTGGAAATAGTATTCATGTTGCATCCAGTTATTTTGTAGAAGGTTTTTATTCTTGAAGCTCTTTGTATCAATCCCTACTTTGTTGTGTTTGGTTTGGTTGTTTTATAGTGGGTTTTATCGTTTTTGTTCCCTGCCCTGTAAAACATGAATGAGTTTTGCAATTAGAGAGGGAAAAGGGTTACAGTATTAATGTTTGGTACATTTTAAGTTAGGAAACCAGTCAAGAAGTGGGGGAGATAGAAAGAGAAAAAGGGGAGATGGGAAAAAGGAAAAATGGGAAAATGTGGGTTGTTGTTTTCGTTTTTACAGAGCATAATTAAGTTTTATAAAAGGAAGTAGAAAAACAAAAAGCATCAATGTTAGGTGGATTTCGTCTCAGGAGGCCAATATCTTCAGATAGCCTGATCTGGTAGCACCGGGACATTTTTTGGGTTATAGCTTATGATGTGATGAACATGAGTACATTCAGGTTCCTCCTTAGAATAATATGATTGGCTAGTTAAGCCATAAATACTGACTGGTAGAACCACCTGGGTAGAGATGTTGAAATGTATACCAAAAGCCTCATGCTAAAGGATATCCCAGCTCTATCCATGAATATTCAAATACTGTAACCAAGGCCACTCAGCTACTTCAAACAGGAGCAGGGGTTGGAGCTGAGTTGACAAATTGAAACCTATTAGATTGAAAACTCTTTTTTGGATAGGGTCCAAAAAATGTTTTCAATCTAATAGGTTCCACTTTGTCAACAAAGCTCCAACCCCTGTCCCATCGCCGCAATGTTGCATCTTTGTGCCTATTTTACAAATATTTTAATGAAATGTGCCTTGATGAACTCGTTGCACTTGTGCCCCCTCGATATACTCGCTTAGCAACAAAATCTCACCCCTTCACTGTTAAGAATGCCAGAAAGCTTTCTACTCTAATAGTTCCTTCCCCCAGGCAGCTAGACTTAAGAATTCCCTTGCCGCTACTTTCTTCCCTGACTGTACTTATATGAAGAAGTTTAAATGTAATGTAAACTAACATCTTGTTAATCTTTCGTAGGCATGGTCCCAAATAGTGGCCCCTTACGTCCAAGTGGCGATATGCCTTGTTTGAGGGTGAAAGTAAGCAAAAAAAACAAAAAACAAAACAAAAAAAAAACTACAAAACAAAACAAATATATCCCTTTTGGAGGGCATATCTGCTTATATAGATACCAAGTGTGGTATAAATCTATCCAGTAGTTTCTAAGTTTGTAGTGGGCAGACCTACACACAGAAAGATATATATTTCCGTTTGTTTATGTAGATTACTGATTTCATTGCTTTGTTTTCATAATATTTTTGAATGCTATGATCTTAAGCCATAAAAAATAAGTTGTGGAAATGAAAGGTATAAGACAAAAATCTCATACAAAACTAGAAAGATAATATTTGTAAAACAGAATAGAAATAACAAAAAAAAAAAAAAGAAAAAAAAAAGGCAAACTTATAAACCACAGCGAAAATACAATAATGTTTTGAATATTTCAGTTGTGATTAAATGCTGAAACAATTTTTAAGTTTGCGCTTCCTACTAATTTGTCTTCTCCGATTGTGTCTGGACATTTTTCAATCTATTCTGTTATATTTGATCATTTCACTCAAAATTCTGAAGGAGACGCTCGGTTTTATTGCAATATATTTCCATCAAGTTTTATTATCCATCTCTATGTACAGTTTACTTTATTCAAAAAACCTCATTACAGAACCTAAAACAATCTCAATAGAACAAAAACGTTATAAAACATAGCAATTTTTATTGCGAAATGAATGCGGCAGTCATTTTGTGTTATGATGAGACGGGGGGAGGGGGGTTCATGCTTCTTGATTTTTAACAGTTCAAAGGAAAAACGGATATAAATATAACTCATTATTTTCATATGCAAAGCTCTTTATACAGGAATAGAGCTCTCTGAGCAGTTGATAATGCTTACATAAGCATTAAGATTTCCCGTATCTTATAGCTTGCGATGATAGGGTTAAATATAAGAACAGTTGGGTTCTTCTATCTTTACATGGAAGAACTGTGTTATATCACAACAGCTATGGATAACACTCATACATATATAATACTAACAGGGAAACGCGACGTTACCCGGAATCGAATGATGATCAACAACGAATATTTCACACTCCTATATTTTTATTGTCACCAAAATCCGTGAAATCGCTCGGGGGAAGCTTCACGTGCCACCATGCAGTAATTTAGTCCAAAATATATGTTATTCTATATTGCACTCTAGAGAACCTATTGTTTCTATTTCTCTTAAAATTATTTTATATAAACTTTTTTTCCAGTTAACAAAAAAAAAAAAAAAAAACATTAAGAAATTTACATACGGGGGTTTGAACCTAGAAACCACGTCATGCAAAAAAAAAAAAAAAAAAGCAAAAAAACAAAAAAACAAAAAAACACGTACATTTTCAAGTCTTATAAAATTCTTTGCAGTTAAGGAAAAAACAAAAATTAAAAAAATTTATGTGCGGAGTTTGAACCTACAGACCACTTGATTAACCCTCCCCTAAAAAAAAAAAAACAAAAAAAAACTCGCTATCAACTTACCCACAGTAGAATTTTCACGGCCCTTGGTCTATCATTGTTGCTAAGTGACGATATGGAAAAATGGCTTTACTGATGATAGATAAATCAAAATAACAGTTTCCATTATCGGTAATTATCGGGGGTATTCTGAGACAAAACTTAACTAAGATCACTCCCAGACTTATACACTAAAGTTCTGTAAATTTTAAAGAAAATCTGTTCAGCAGTTTCGGGGTCTATGAGGAACGATCTCACACACACAGACAAAGTTGCATTTATATAAGTAGAGAAACAAAAATTAGAAAAATACTGCTTAGTGACAGAGGTCCTTGATAGCAGTTGCTTGCAGGTCACCTACTCCTTTTCCACCTTCCTAGTTACCCTCTATCTTGGACAAGAGTTAACTACATCTCGACAGATTCCTCAGACGACAATTTGAAGATAACCATTACTCTTTCTCCAGTATTTCCACCCTTAGTTGACATTGGCCTGTCTGCAATGAAGACAGTTCATGTGCAAAAGTTATTCATGTCATCACGAAAAGAATTGACAAACCCCAGTGTTCAAGCAATTACTCAAACAATCTTTCTAAGATAAGTTTAAGCAAAAGCACGTATTTACAAACCCAACCTCCTCATTCTGTATCTTCACCATCCTCTGTTGTATATCCATCTTTATTACTTAACCATATAAAATTGTTGCCATTCCATAAAATAGGAATAACTTTTATTTAATTACTTTGTTTTTTCGATGCTTCTGTTCAGTCTCGAACGACAATGGATGCCGCCTGTAAGGTTAGCTGCAGGTGTGGTTGTGAGACAAGGGTTGCACAATCTCCAACGACACCTCTCTTAAATCAGCAAGGATTAGTCCAGGACGACTGGAAACAATGCTGAGATTAGCGGAGAATACATACAGCAGATGGAGATCCCAAATGGTTACCCATTTTCGTATGACCAGGCTCAACATTGCTTAACGTCGCTGATCTAAGATGAACCGGTATTAACGTGATTATGCCATATATTACTGCTTTATATATTGATTATTACACGTTTGTTTACTATAGTGCAATTATTTTCTGTTTTATATATATATATATATATATATATATATATATATATATATATATATAACATTATTATTTTAAAATTACTTCTATTTATTTAAATTTCTGTCTTGATTTTATTAATAAACTAGCGGGGGTGTCTGGCGTTGCCCAGGTGTTCGTAGATGTTTTTTTTTTTTTAAATAAAGGGTGGAAGCTGTACCACAAAGGAAGAAATAAAGGTGAAAAAAAAAAAGAGTTGGTAATTAAGTTTTGGCCGGGTGACGAAAGGCAAAATAAAATTGTTTTTAAAAAATAGAGGGAGAGAGGTGGGATCGAACTCGCTAACCATTACGCCATAGCAGATAGTAAAATGAATGAGTTGATAATTACATTAAGAATCATGCAGGCGCAGAAACGAACGTCTGGCTTGAGGTCAGTTAAGCTTCCCGCTTTTTGCCGTTTTATTTATTTGTTTCTCCACGATGTTGGGGAAAACCAGCCCCCTCCCAAAGCGGGAACTCTGGCAGTATCAATAGCAATTGTCTGATATGAAGGGTTTCCCCCACATTGATCAAACCTAATTTTCAAAACGTTCTAGCCCGGAAGGCTAGGCAGATGCCTTTGCTTCGATTAGTTTCACTTTATTTATACGAGAAAGACGAACAAACACTCAAAACGAGGGAACTTTTTAAAACTCAATCAAATTAAAGATAGAGAAGACGTCCATCTGCAAATCGGAGATACTACGATCCAGAAAGTATAAGGAAATTTCTCCCAGAATGTAACCGACGCGAGAAGCCCATCAAAAAGTCTTTCACAGACATACAAACGCGTGTGCCATTTTGCCTATTATATTATAGATGTTAAATGAACTATGTGCGTGTGTTAGTTGACGATTTTATTGGTTTTATATTTGTCATTATATAATTCATTCAGGTAACAGAAGGGGTATTTATTTGAATGTCAACATTTAGCTATGAGTTCATGTTTTTTATTTAGTAGCTTTACTTTTGTTTTGAACTTATAATTTGGTATTTTTTCCTCCAGACACGACCTAGAATACCTGCTGTTTTTCTTTATTGTTGTAATCTATATAAATAAAATTGTAGATGTATGTATGTGTGTGTTTAACCGATAAACTCTTAACCTACTATTCACAAAACACTGAAATTAACAGAAAATAGTAATCACACACCAAGGATGGTTTATAACGAGTAAAATCTTTGTTTGGATGGATGAATAACGCGCACAGAAATTTGTTGACAAGTTGAAATGCAAAAATGTTCATTTCAACTTGCTGACATATTTTTGTTAGTTTTATGCATAAACAGATTCAATGATAGTTAGAATAGCTTTAATTTATTCCTTTCTTATCTATCTGTTGGGTCAGCTCAAATGGTAGGGAACTCAGCGGAAACGCTTCACGAGGGAATGCGGCTGGAGCACTAAATGTTTTTGTTTGGGTTCTAGCTGGTATCACCCAAGTCATTTTTTAAAAACTTTGGAAATCAGTACTATATGTTAGGTACAAAGTAAGATTCAATAGAGAATTGGTTCTGTAATAATGAATACGAAATCTGTATGAATTCAAATGTATTTAAGTGTATTTTACGACTGGCATGGTCGTCCTTCCCTTATCCAAGTAGATAAACTTGCACTTGTTGTAAGCGTTAAGGGTCTCAATAGTTGGTTGAATCACTGTAACTAGAAATGCTAACAAACAAACGCAGATAGTTCACAAGTACATAAATACACATTTTATTACAAATTGACGAACATGAAAGTCATGTAACATCCCAATACAGAACAACAATAATTTGTTATTCACTTAGAAATGGTTAAAGTCCTACTTTGTCTCATAGTGGGAAAATGTTATCACC
>NC_136485.1:155284327-155291827 GCF_053919585.1 Euprymna scolopes | reverse complement strand
AGACTAAGGTCAGCAGGCATCTCCTGTCTTTGCAGTAAGCAGCTTTCGTTCTTGTTAGCTCCTTACATCAAGTGGCTTCACGCCTTGTCTCGAGCGATTTCCATAAAAATATATACATAAAGAAGATTTCATTGGAGGATAGCCACTAAAAGATGAGTCAACCACATAAAGCTTGATACTGGTATGCTCTCCTGACAGCTGAAAGATCGTGATAACTGCTAGGATTTTGTTTTCAAGTATATGGCGAAGCTCTCTGGAGTATGTGCAAAAATCAAGTAAGTCAGGTGAATAAATTGGAACAAAAACTACCTTGGAACAAATTCAATAACCACAAAAAAAAAAAACACACACACACACACACACTTTCCAGTAACAAAAAAAAAAAAAAAAAGAAAAAAGAAAAATTAAACCAGCCTTTTCTCCCCAGCCAAAAAAAGAAAATAGTTAAACAAAAACATTGGATAGTGTTAACGCTGCAGTCACCTTTTGAATGCTAAGGAGTGAAAAAAAGGAGAAAGAAAAGAAAAACGCTGTATAGATTTTATATAATGAGATTAAGTTGTTAATTGTAGTCTCAATTTTCGCGAGGTTTGCAGCATCGAATTTGAATTATCAAAACTTATGCTCTTCGATCTTGCTTTCATCAGAACAAAAACATAGTCAATCAATCTAAGTGATTTCATTTAAATCGTCCAGACAACCTTCAAATTTGTTTAGATTTACACATGAACTTGATTATAAACAATGTATACAATGTTGTTCGTTGCCAATCACATTTAATGTGAGGTACTTCATTATAGTAAAGTATAATCGTTTTAAGTTAAGAATTAGTTTAATAATACATTTAAGGAATGTAGATCTTAATATTAAAGTTATTACGTCTCACACAGTTGTGGTCTTCGGTTTAACATTCGTTATTTTCATGCGAGCATACGGTGAATGACTTCCAAACTAATTTATTCTAGTTTGAAAGTTTCAATAAAGTTATGTGATCTTTCCAGTCTATGGTTTTCCAATTGACTTAAACAATCTGTTACACGTGTTTGTTTTTACATCTTTTTCTTTCCAACTCAACCTTCCGTTCCTTACACAGCTCCTCTTATGCGCTTGGTATAGTCTCATTTGCATAGAAGCGACGAGAGTTTGCATTATTCACACGTAATCATCAAGCAAAAAAGCAACTGTGGGGAACCAGATTTTCTTTTTCTTGTTAAGCGATTGAACCCTACAAAGCACACACACACACACACACACACACACACACACACACACACACACACACACACACACAGAGGTAAGTTACGATTTTCCCTACATTTATCTCTAGTAAGGTCTTTTCTTATCCTTCTTTTTCAAGGATTCATCTTTATCACTGCCTAGATACACAGGCGGCAAAAATAAAATCTGCACTTGTAATTTTTCAAAAACTGCAAATGTAAGCTAAAATTAATGTAACTGTTTAAACAAACTATATCTCATTTGATTGGACTTTTATTCTTCTATAATTTTAACTGTTCATATTTGACTTTTAATTGAAATATTCTAGTGTCCACATCAATTTAAAAAAATAACTTCAAATTGAGGAGGCAAAAAGAAAGTCCGCACAATTGAAAATTGTTATTTAAATGTAACTTTAGGACATTAATGCAACACAAATACAACAGGAACACAATGAACTAGTTAATACCTAGTAGAATACCCCTTCTGCAATTTGACAGCCTGCAATTTTTTAGGAATTCCTTGAATTAGACTGCAGCAATACTTCAGGGAAAGGGCATCCCACTTTTCTTTAATTTTTGTCCAAAGTTCTTCCAAATTTGAAATTTTATCATTGCTTAGCTGTTACTTGATGTAATGCCATACGTTTTCGATAGGAGTGAGGTTTGGAGATTGTGCAGGCCAATCCAAACACGGAATATCATGCTCTTCCAGGAACCTCTTGACATTGCAGGCTGTGTGAATGGAAGCATCATCCTGCATGAAGATGTTTTCCTGGCTTCGCTACCTTATCTTAAGATATGAGTATTTCAACTAGTAAATCTAGCTACATTCATGTTTCTTTTTTTTTATATCCTTCTTTGTTTTTTATAAGATGTTTTGTGTTCTGCTCAAGAATTGTTAGTCATTTTCTAAAATATATTTGAGCAGTATAGGAAAACGTGTGCAGAGGAGTAGAGCAGACAACAGTTTTTGACTTTGTAGATGCAAAACTTGCACCTTTCTACGATAAGATATCTGCTAAGTGATGAACATTTTAGGAATGTAGGCGAGATCAAGAATTGAAATTTAACAGTAATAATAGAGCGTAGTTGAAGCATCACAGCGATGAAGTTGTGCCACCATCTTTTTTAATACGAAGTGCCTTCAATAAGTTTCCAGATTTTTTTTACCGGCATTTAAAATTGTTATAGACTCTTGAAAATTCTCTATCTTATTGCTATACCTTTTATGAGATGACTGACCAATTTCTATGATTTCAGGTTCAAGTGAACAGCTACAGCAGGAATTGGAATACACCCTACTAAAGCCTGATTATAGCAGTTGGTGAATTTCTAAAATGCAGCTGGACGTGAGGACATTTTAGAAAAACGAATATGCAATAAAATTCTGTTTTAAACTTGAAAAAAAAAATGTAAGAGAAACGTATGGAATGCTTCAGACTGCTTTTGGACCATCTTACATGAATCAAGCATCAGTTTTTGAGTGGCATGAGATTCCAGGAATGCAGCGAGTCTGTGAGGGATGATGAGGCGTGTGGGAGGAATAAGCAAGTCAGAACACCAGTTGACTAGCTAAATAAAGAATACTATGTATAAAGACCATCGTGTGTCTTTTTTTTACATAGGAATCACCACTTATCAAGGCCAAGAGGCCACTCGAGGATAAGGATTAAAGAGTGTACGGTAGAAATTGGACAATATAGTAATCGTTAGTAATGGAGATTCGGTAAATTTGTTAACAAGTGGAACGACTCATCAAGAACTTGTTTATGTTAGACTTGAAGACAACCATATTGTAGTCAGCTGGAAAGCAGGAAAACGTGCAGTTCTAAGAAAGAAGCTTTGTTCATGGAATCTACGTTTAGGTTTAGGCACAGATAAAGAGTGGGGGGAATTATTGATAATGTTTTCAGTTAGACGAGCGTTTCTTGTGAAAGTTTGACGAGGGGGGACCTTAGACTGAAGCTCAGTCGAACACTTTCCATGAAAATAACGATACAGCAGAGACAAACTCGCGACATCTCTTCTGTAAGATAGAGGTTGCAGTGAAGACAAATGGACATCTCCTACAAGGCTACAAAGTCTATTTTGAACTCTATCAGGGTAGGTCAAGTCCTTTCTAGCAGCTCCTGCCCAGATGTATAGAGACAATATGTATACAGTTTGATGTCAGTGTGGGAACTGTACACACAATGATTCACAAGGAACTGAAGATGTGGAAGGTTTGCTTGAAGTTTGTCCCAAAGGTGCTCCATACTTGTCACAGAATATTTGACCAAGATGGATATCAAGACATTTTCTCCCCCTTCTTTATAGTCCAAACATTGTTTCATGTGACTTTTTATCATTCCCTAAGCTCAAGGAAAACCTTAAAGGCTGTAGTTATGGGACAATTGAGGAGATGAAAGAAGCTGTCACAAGGGTCATCGACGTGTGGACACAAGAGAATTTCCATGGGACCTTCCAGAAGTTGTTGGAATGGTACAACAAGTGCATTGCAACCGGGAGAGATTACTTCAAAGGAGGCTAGAGTTTCATGTGTGTACTATCAATAAAAGTGCCTCTGTAAAAAAAATTCTGGAAACTTATTGAAAGCACCTTGTAAGTGTAGGGAAAATGTTTCAGAGATGACAAACCCCAAACCCAAATAAAAATGCAAAGTGATATTTTAGCAGAAACCAAAGTGGGTTTTGCTGTTATCTTCTAAATTTCTGAGAAATTAATCAATTATGAAAGGATGGAATACTGTTGCCATATCTGGGCAGGAGCTGCTAAAAACAGCCTATCCTGCCTTGACAGAGTACAAAATAGACTTTGTGGCTTAGTGGGGGATGCCCTTTTCTCTACCCTGCAACCTCTCTCCCACAGAAGAGACGTTGCGAGCCTATTCTTGTTTTATCGTTATTTCCATGGCAGGTGCTCGTCTGAACTCCAATCTCTGGTCCCCCCTCGCCAATCTTTCACGAAAAACACCCATCTGACTGAATCCACTGTGAAAAATTTCCCCCACTCTATATCTGTGCCTAAATCAAAACGCGGATTCCTTGAACAAAGCTACTTTCTTAGAACTGCACGCCTGTGGAACTTTGTTCCGTCTGCCTGCTTCCCACCGGACTACAACTTGGATGTGTTCAAGTCCAATGTTAACAAATTCCTAATGAACCGCCCCCTTAAGTAAACACTTCATCAAATCTCCACACTAATGTAATGTACTTGCAATAACCCTTATCCCTGAGTGGCTTCCGGGCCTTGATAAGTGGTGATCACTGTGTGAAAAAAAAAGAAGTGAAGCTAGATCTAAGGAAAGAAGAAAACCTTGAACTGTATAATTTTTTCCATGTTCAAAACGCATAGTTTACCTATGTTATTCTTATATTCTTTGTGGGTTAGTTTGCGGCATTCACTTATGATATGATTTACTCTCTCATCTCTTCATCCATGTGGTTAAAAGTAAAGAACCTTACCTCATGCATCGTGCGGCTCGTGTTAGGAAAGAAAAAAAAAAGAGAAAATAAAAATGGCTGCCCCCTGGTATTTATGGACTGAAAATCACGTGATGTGACGAGTGGGGGAGGGGGTATGCAAATGAGGTGTGGTTGGGTCTCTCTATAAAAGGGCCGTCTTCTTTATTTTGTGGCGTCAGTGTGGAAAGTGCAGAGAGAAGAGAACAGTTGATCTGAGGTTGAGTTCAAATTTAACGTCAATCCACTAAGTCTACATCTAATGTTCATGTAGGTTTGATCTATCTAAGCATGATTGTAGTTAGTTCTAACCGCATTGTTCTGTACAGCTCTCAGTAGAGATTTCATTTCTCTGTTCAAGTGTCCTTTTTTTAACCATGTCCAGATCATTTTGTGGGTTTCTTCCTTTATGAATCGTTCATGTAGCTGCTTCTCTTCCCACTTTCTTTTTTTTGGTGGGGGGGGGGGGGTTAAGGAGAAGACACTTTATTTAAATCTATGATAACTAGGAATATATTTATGGAGAGAAAACTTTGAAAAAAATAATGCAATATGATAATTTGGAGAAACACAGTGAACTGAAAAACCTATTAACTATCTGACAGACAATTGCCACTCATCATTTGAACTTTATCTACTATTGATTTCAATGTGTTTGTTTATTAAAATATAATACATAATGTTGGATTATTCAACTTGCAAAATTTTCAGTTTGAAAAAGATAGTTGGCACCGCAGAGTCATGTTGGGTTAATGTGAAATATCATGTATGAACTTTGCAAAAATCCAATCAGGTTTACCGTTGTCTTGTCAGTTTCTGCGAATGGCTCAGTTCTGAAGGCTGTTACAAGTTATGCAAGTAAAACTAGAAACGAAAGTTTGGTTATTTTGTTTTACAGCATATCAACCTTTTTCAGATTGTCAAATGCCGAATCCAGTGATTTTAGATAAAGTTTTTATGCTTCAAGTTCTTTATATCTTCGAATATTTATTCATGGTATTTGGTTTGTTGGCAGAGGAAATTTGTTGTTTTTGCTTTTGACTTTGCAAAACATGATTAAATTTTAAAAGGAAAAGGAAAAAAAAACAAAACAATAACATCAATGTTTCGTGCATTTTAGCTCAGGAATCCAGTATCTTCAGACTGCCTTATCTGGTAGTACCAATGAAGATTTAAGGAAAGAAGACAATACTTTAGTATATATAGTGGCTTATATTTGAATTAAAATTAAAATAAGCCAAATTTAAATGTTTAACTACAGAATTTATACTATACCAAGTAACCAAACTTAGTTCATTCTATTAATTAGCTTAAATCCTCTCGTGAGGTTATTTAACTTTCAACTAGTAATAATTTTATCTCATAAACTCTTATCCTCGAATGAATTTGGACCTTGGTAAGTACTAAGTGACCCTTCAGTAAAAGTGCTTATGATCCTTCTATAAAAAAAATTAAAACCAAGTTTTTTTTTGTTTACCGAGTATCTGCTGAAGCTCAACATGCGTCTGATTCAAGGAGAGATCAAACTTGCTGGCAAGCACCTCGACCTGACCCTCCACCTCTTGCCACCAGGTATAATCCTCCATGACCGAACCTTACGAAACGCACTCCTCCCCCACCTCCCCCACAGACCTGGTGCTGGCCTACAAGACAGTGTCTGACATCGGCCACCTAATTGCACCAAGAGATCACCGCACTCTTCAGCACATCCAGGTACACTTTGGTGTTGACTTTCAAGCCGACTCTGAAGATGGGTGGTCGCATGATGTGGCCCTCATTTGAAACCACACCAAAGACCATAACCATGGCCGGAAACTTCGTTGAGCTGTGCCTTCAAGAGTTAAACCATCCGGATCTGCATTTTGAGGGTGCTAGTAATGATCATATTATCATAACTTGGATCGGTAAAGAGCATGAGTTATACAGCGGCGCATCTCCGATCTCAATCGTTGAACTTTGTGTCATTTTCAAACATGACAGATGACTCCTACCGCTCTCGGGATTTGTACACAACGTGTCACTTAGCAGATGGTCCGTAAAAAAAAAAAGACAACCGTTTTTATCAAACGGAAATGGAATTATGTCATCTTTTCTTTGGCACCAATTTTATCGCTCCACCCTGTATATGCTAAGTTGAGACGAGACACGACAAGAATAAAGAGTCGCGTTTAACACTAGTTTTTCTGTCATCTTACGTACACACAATGTTGCAGATGTCGGATGTCGAATAGCTATTTCAACGGTTAACCAACATGAAATACGAATATTATGGGAGCCATGTATCAGCCGGAAGTAGTCTCGGCGAGTGAAATAATTGAACATAAGATAAGATTAAACATAAATGGGTGGAACATAATGAAATGATTTCTGATTTGTGAAATCCGTTGCTGTAAAACACACTTTCATGTGTTATCAGGATATTGGTTGAAGTAATTCATAATGGACAAGAAGACAGATTTCAATCCATGATAACTCACAATACACTTATCTCCAAAGATTCGTTACTTTTATAGCAGACTTTTATATAAATGGCTTTGTCATGCATCATTTACTAAAGGCGTTCCTTGATCGGTTAGTCATGTTTAATGCAAATGCGTTCAATACTAAAGAATATAAACGCATCCTTGTTTTAAGTATTTGCGTAATTTTCAAATAGAGTCTTACATCATATACCTCTATGTGTACGTTGGTTGCGGGTGTATGGTCGCCTAGTTAGAAACTTGCTTTATATCAGGAATAAAACGTCCAAGAGGAAAGGTATGGACGGATTTGGAATCGATAAGAAAAGTAGAATTCAAGAGCATCGTTTTTATCAATAA
>NC_136485.1:155234327-155281827 GCF_053919585.1 Euprymna scolopes | reverse complement strand
GTGCACATTTCCCTACGCAATAACTTTGTCAATTTTAAGTCTACAGACTCGACATTTGATATATAGAGTACTGAGATTTGGGAAAATCTTTGTGATCCGTTTTCGACCAGAAATTTGGCTGTTAAGGAGTCAAAGTTCAACGATTTGACTTTTGAGAACTCTACCAAAGTCCAACAATTTTGGGTCTAAAGACTTGAAATTTTAGATATAGGTTCCTTGAACATGGATCTAACTTAATTACTTAATTCAAGCCCAAAACATTAAATGTTAAGGGTCATAATAGAGGGCAAAGTTTAAAAAATTGACCGCTTTTTTTTCTTTTTTTTTTGCTCAACATACACCTCCAAACACTCGGGCAACGTAGTATAATAATAAATACGAAATCTGCATTTATCAAAATATCATATTTAAGCGTATTTGACGACCGGATAATGCCAGGCGCCCTTCTAGCATATATACACATTTATAATATATATATATATATATATATATATATATATATATATATATATATATATATTATAAATGTTTATATTTGAAATAGTGTTAATTTAAAACAAAAACCTTAACTAATAAATAATAATTTGAAACCAAACAAAATTAATATTAGAATAAATACACATGAATTTAGTAATAAAAATTATAAAAAAATAGGAAAGGATAAATAGTAGGAAAAAATGTGGAAATTAAGACTAAAACAAAAAATAAAAATACGAAAATAAGGTTTAAAACAAAAATTTTGGTTTGCACGGTACCCAAGATGGCCCACCTGTAACAACGTTTTTGTTGGTAAGATCGAATGGAAATCACATCTGACGATTTGGCGAGAAGCAACATTTTTATGAAAACATAAAATCATAAAATTGTCATCCCATTAACGAAACGGCCGTGATGAAGAGATCCAAGATGAAATAAACATTATATATATATATATATATATATATATATATATATATATATATATATATATATATATATATATATATATATGTATATATATTGCTGCTAAGATCGACTGAGTTGATATAATTTAAAAACTCCAGAACAAATTGTTTGCACCAAATCAATAACATCTTGCATATGAATGCAAACTTAATCTTGTAAGATGTATTACTTTTTCTTAATATTTGTTTTAATAAGTTTTCTTACTTAAGAAAATAAATTATATTATCAAATATTAATTCATCATAAAAATGTCCGTCCATCTGTCGCCTCATCACATGAAAACTAATAAACAAAAATCAATAAAATTTTCTGAACAACCCATCTTCGACCTCCTCCTCTCCCCAGAAAAGTGGTTTAGAATGCACAAATAGGTTTTTAGTGAGGTTAATGTCGGTACGGGAGTGGGGCATCTAAATTTTCTGGGAAAATAATTTAAGAATTATACAAGAACACGAAAGTATTCTCTTTTTTTTTTTTTTTTGACGTGAGCAAACAAAAGATTTTTGAAAATGATGTTGGAGCTAATCTATCTTCATCTATTTTATTTTTTGCATGTTTTTGTTTTCCTTTTTATCCTTTTCTGTAGTTTTTCTTTCTTCTATTTTTCTTTATTTTACAGAAGTTTTCTTTCTTTCTCTTTCGTTTCTCTTTATTTTCAAGTTTTGTTTTCTCCTCTTGCTCACTTCTGAATTTCAGTTGCTTTCTATGCTATCCAACCTTCTGCGATGTATTCACTTCCGTAATCGTCAAATTTGTATGCATATGTCGCCATGTTGCCCTCTTCCTCATCAAAGCTGGGAACTAAACGTAGTGAAATGATGATTATGAGTGATAAAAGCCTTTGAATAATTTTAATTTATTGACTCCAATCAACAATGGTTGTGGGCTGTCTCATACGGCCCATAACATTTCATTGTTCAATTTCTTATTCATGTGGTGATGCAAATGGGGGTTTGATGACTACCTGTAGACTAGTTTCATATCTTGATAACTGATCCTTCTCTTTAAACTATCATATGTTTCATTTGACCAATCACGTCGCAGTATTTCTCAGCCCATATTTACTTCTCAAAACTCCTCTTGTTTTGCGATTATAATCCTTCTATTAAATGAATTCCTTCTTTTTCAAACAATTGAAGTATAAAGAGAAAATATGGGACTGAGACCTTTGGGATCAGAATTTAGTATGCCTGTTAGTATGGAACTTTATTCTAGTGTTCTCTCAGTAGTTAACCCCCTTTGAATTATACCAGCCAATGAAAGAATTATTCCCTACTTCCAAACATTTCTTAAACATTAAAAGGAAGTAATCATGTTCAGAATTATTTCTCTTGACTTACGCAAAAATATATATTTAAAATACATTATAAGTCTAAACATTATTATTTGCACTTGATTAATAATCTACTAGCAGGACCTGTGGAAATTCCACAGCTCACTCTTTCATATGTAATATATTAATGTTCGCATTCTGTGGCGTAAATAGAGGCGCCCCGATATTATTGCAGCTCTTTTGTTAAAACTGCAAAATTATTTATCTAAGCTAGCAGGGACGCCCGGCATAGTCCAGTCATAAAAATTGCTTAAATATATTTTAATTTATGCAGATTTCGTATATATTATTATAGAGTCAATTTTCTATCGATTCTTATATATTATAAAGTTGTGATTTCAAAAATAAAAAAAACATATCCATATGACTTAGTTGCATCAGCTTAAATCGATACCAAGACTAAAACCTATAAAGAAAAAAAAAAAAAAAAAAAAAAAAATATATATATATATATATATATATATATGCATTCCTTCAGGTCCCTAAATGCCAGAAAGCTTTCTACTCTAATAGTTTTTTTTTCTCTCGGACAGCTAGACCTTGGAATTCCCTTCATGCTACCTGCTTCCCTGACTGTACTGATATGCAGAAGTTTAAATGTAACGTAAACCTATGCCTTGTAAGGGGTGAACCTGAGTAAAAAAAAAAAACAGAAGCTGAAACCGAAACCGAAACCAAAACTTATGAAGAATTCTTGGTATAATTATTTATTACAAGAAATGGAAGGTCATAACAATTAAACGATAGTCACTCAGAAGAAAAATATAATTGTGACATACATGCTATTATATATATATATAAGTTATAAAATATATATGGCAATTAAGCTACACAGAATATTCCGTGTTTCATCCATGCTAGGATTCATTAGGCTTATGCGAGGAGTTGTGGTTGTCTCGCGTTTTTATGTATGCACATTCTATTGAGTTTTTAGTAAGCCAATCAGCTTTCTAGTTTCCACTGCACCCTTCCTAATTAGGCAATGAGCAGGCACTTACAGAACAAAGGCCCAGTTGACCTCTGGTTCAGCCCTTCCTTTGTGTGCTATTTTAGTGGGGAGCATAGATATCTAGTGTTCTGACCTATTCTAAACCTCGGTTAAATGTGTTTGTTTTTTTTAAATTTTATGTTAGTTTATATATATATATATACACACACGCACACACACACACACACACACACACACATATATATGTTTATTTCATTTATTTATTTTCTATTGTTATTATTAATTTTAAAATTATTTTGTATCGCTGTCCTAGAGTAAAGTTTATCCTATGAACACAGTTGTTCGCTATTTTTTTCCTACAGTTTAATAGATGTTTAGGTTCTTTAAACTATAGGATAGCTAATTTTTCATGAAAGCATAATCTACATGGATCGTCTAGTTCTCTACATGTGTTTGTTTGTCTTACTATTTTCCATTCCACTACCGGCGAACGTCTGCTTTCTTTGAGTTCCCAGTATTTATTTGCTAGAGTTGTTTCCATTTGGTGTTTTTTTTATTTTTGAATGTACTTTTGTGATCATAATATCGCGTTTTGAAATCTAAGGAAGTCATACCTACATAATATTTCTTGTTATTTGGGGTTCCTTTCGCAAATATTGTGGCCTGGTAAACTATACTTTTGGTTAGGCATTTATTTTAAAGTGGGCAAAGTGTGTGGGATCTGCAGTTTCATTTATGGTGTTCGTTATTAGTATTTTTATTTATATTTCTTGTATGGTTGTCGTTGTCCGGAGTTGTTTTGTTGTTGTTATTATTATTATTATTATTATTATTATTATTATTACTTGTTACAATGTGTCCTTTGTGTTAGTTTTATTTTTGTCATGGTGTCCACTTTTTGTTGTTATTTTGTTGTTGTTTTCATTGCTTTTATTTAATATTTTGTTATTATGTGCTTTAATTATCATCTCTAAATTTTCGCAGCAGCTCTATGATAATTTTAGGTTATTTTTATTGAAAATTTTGTATAAGGGATAGGTTATGTGGAAGTGCTTTCCGATGAGATCTAGAAATTTCTTGCCAAGTTTTGTTTTTAACATTTGATTGTATGGCGTTGTATATCAGATTATATTTCTTTTTCTTCTATCTTTAATTCTATTATAGTTATTGGCGTTTTGTTGCTTATATTTAATATCAATATTTTTGTATCCACTATTTTTTACGGCTGTTTCATAGATATTGATTGACCTGTTAAATACATTTTCATCACTTGAGTTATTACTGAATCTACTTACGATCGAGTTAGGAATGTGTTTTATAATTGATGGTGGGTGATTGGACTCAGGGTTTACATATATTGGGGTAGCATTATCTTTTAAGTAGGGTTCATATATGTTTTTATCTAAATTTAACGTGATGTCCAGGAAGTTTTTTATTTTTATGTCAGCTAGTACGTCTACTTTTAGGCCTAACTTTTTTTAATTTCCTTGTGTATGATTTTCTTAAAGTTATCTCCCTTGACTTTGTTGGAGTCCTTTATTATAGCTAGTCCATCATCTCTATATAGGCCGATATCTGTAGTATTAAATATGCTTGTGAGGGTATATAGAATGAAGTAGTCATAGTTATACACACACACACACACACACACACACACACACACACACACACACACACACACATATTAATAAACATTTCTTAAGCATTAAAAGGAAGTAATCATGTCGTGAGTTATTTTTCTTGACATATGCAAAAAATATATATTTAAAACAGGTTATAAGTCTACAAATTATTATTTATACTTGATGAATAATCGATTATCGTCAAGTACTCAAACGAACTTTGTCAAAATTCCTGTATCACAAAATTGCTTACAAAATGAAAGTCGACAAAATTTTTGTCTACTTTATATACTACTTCATATAGTACTTATGGAGAATACGGGCTGTGCTATCGTCATAATATTTCGGCTAGTTTAAGTAAAACGGCGAAACGTTCTGAACGAACGTTTTGTGATTTTTCTTTTGCATAAATATCTTTAATATTATATGTATTATTATGAAAATAATTCAATGAAAAATTAATTGAAGAAAATACAACGAATAATTATTGTACAATTTTTATGAAATTTTAAGATTAAATTCAAATCAAGAAAAAATACTTATTGTAAGGTAAGTTTCACGAATAAATATTTATTCTTTTAATAATAATCAACTGATATCAATGTTGTTGATTTTTTAAATGATCTTTTGTTCAAATTAACATAACTATTTAGTTTTCTTTTTATAATAAACCAATGAAAGTAAATAAAAAATTATCATTAATAACATTGATAACTGTGATATCACTATCACATTTCGGCACTTTCCAGCATTTTACATTAATTGCCCGAAGGGTCCAAACGAAATTTTCATGATTTTTTTCTCTAGAAAAAGCATTATTTTTGTTATTACAAAGATAATTCAATGAAAAATTAATTGAAAAATGAAAATAATATTCTTTTTGTTGTTACGAAGAAAATACAATGAATTATTATTTGACAATTTTTATGAAATTTTAAGAAAATGAAACTTTAAATTCAGAAAAAAAAAACACTTATTGTAAGGTAAGTTTCATGAAGAAATATTTATTTTTGGAATAAAAAATAATTGATGGAAGAAAACATTTTTTTTAAATATTTTTTTATATGCTTTGTTTTTTTTATGCTCTTTCTTCTTCAAATCAAGATAAATATAAACAAAGCAAATAAATGTTTTCTTACAATAACGCTGGCTGCTGCAATTTAATTGGCTCAGTGTTTTAACACCTTTCGGCAGGTTATGTAAACAGTCCAGAAAATTCTGACGATAATAATCTATATATATAAAAGCCAAACGTCTGTGTGTATGTATGTATGTTTGTTTGTAACGCTAAAACTTTTGAAAGACGGAACCAAACTTGACAAATTTGGTATCATATCGAAGCCCCATCACCCGGATGACAAATATCGAAATTTCACGTCAAACGAACCACTAGAAGTTGGTCAACTGATCAGTTATCTTCGAGGGGGGCCCCCAAAAAACCTGTCATTATCTATATATATAAAAGACAAATGTTTGTTTGTAACGCTAAAACTTGAGAAGATAGATTCCTCTCCCCTAAGAATAAAACATATTTTCAATATCTGCTTTTGTTTTTTCATTGTTTATACGGTCCCGAGCAACGCCGGGTAGCCCTGCTAGTCTATATATATAAAAGCCAAACGTCTGTGTGTATGTATGTATGTTTGTTTGTAACGCTAAAACTTTTGAAAGACGGAACCAAACTTGATAAATTTGGTATCATATCGAAGCCCCATCACCCGGATGACAAATATCGAAATTTCACGTCAAACGGACCACTAGAAGTTGGTCAACTGATCAGTTATCTTCGAGGGGGGCCTCAAAAAACCTGTCATTATCTATATATATAAAAGACAAATGTTTGTTTGTAACGCTAAAACTTGAGATGAAAGATCCCTCTCCCCTAAGAATAAAACATATGTTCAATATCTGCTTTTGTTTTTTCATTGTTTATACGGTCCCGAGCAACGCCGGGTAGCCCTGCTAGTACTTAAATAAATCAGACATATTTTTCTTTTATTCCGAGTCGTTCAGCTAGTTTAAATTTATACTTTAGATGTCATTACTATAGGCCCTATGTCATTGCTGATCTATAGTTATGCTGATCTATAGTTATGCTGATCTATAGTTAGACTATGTTCTTGTTAAAAGGGTAAGTGACTTGAACCATCCATGGCTCTGAAAATCTTCAATAAATGCTTGCAAGAATATCGTTTGAGGACAGCATATAAAGCACTCAAGAAGTTGGGAAATTGTGCCTAACACCATATCAAAATAGGTTGCTTTTTTAGAGATGATCCAAATGCAAAACTTGCTCGAATAAGTGTTTTGCATTCGAAAAGCGCTATTTAAAAGAGAAAGAAAAAAAAAATCAGTCATTGTTCCTGTTTGTGAATGCAGCTTGAGCTGTGATGTTTTTTTTTTTTGTCTTTTTATTTGTTACTTTAACACAGCTCTCTCCAAATCGGCATCTATCTATACATTTTTACACAGAAAACTGTTTTATCAGCAGACATTAGGACAAACCACATTGCTAGGGGAGGAGATTCAGTGAGTGCATACTTAAGCAGACCACTCTTCCATAACAACATTATGTTCCGAGGCAGTAGCAGCAAACAGTTGTTATTTCCATTATCAATAATATCAAGGTCAGCCAATATCAAGTCCAGTCAATAAAAGGAAATGCTTCAGAGGTTCACAATCAATAATTTTGTGGTGTGTGAGGATTCCTGCATTCATGTATAAACTTTACACAGGGAAAGTTTAAAATTGGCTCAAAAATACAAAATCAGACAAATTCATAAATTGAACCAAAATTTGAGAGGTAGAACATTGTATACTAGCAAAGATAACCATGCTTTGTACAGGACTTTGCTGCACACTTAGGTACCCGCAAAGTAGGTACCCAGTTGTACAGCAAAGTGCCAAACTTAACCTTTGACCTTGACCATGAAAATGGTGTGCACTATCCCAAGGCCGGAGACCTTTATCATATCAGGTTTGGTCATGATCAATCTAGTGGTGTGGGCGGTAGGAGAGTTGTACATACATACACACACCCACAGGAACGGTACTACTTTATATATATATATATATATTAGTAAGTTATAAAATATATATGGCATACCTTAATTGCCATATATATTTTATAACTTGCTACCTAGCTCTACCTACGTATTGAGCACTGTTGAAGTAAACACTTAAAGTTTATGCATAAATTTATACTGCACTTTGAATTGTGTAATTGTAAAAGTATAAATGTTGTATCGTGGACAAATTCGGCACAAGGTCATCAAAAGTGTGGGGATGGTGATAGTTGTTGGTCATCTTTGATATACAATAAATTATCTGAATATTCTACTCATGTCACCATAATACCACATTTACTCTAGAGGGGCATTCTGTCTAAAATATCCTCCAAGTGTTTGAAAATTTAAATTTCATTTTCATATATGTTTATATGAATTAATTGACAGTGCGGAGTAGTACAACGAAAATCAAAAAAATAAATAATTAGATCCTCCCAACCCTTTCTAATGAATAAGCCACTCATTGTTTTTCGGTTTGTTCACAACCGAAAATAAACAAGTCGATCCCCACATGGGAGCAAAGCTGAAGTGAAAGGAGAAGGAAATAGTGATTGGGTTTGGGAGTGGATAGTGCTCTTCCAAGATAAATACAATTTGGAGGAGGTCGAAGGTAACAAAAGCGATTTGTAAAAATAGACTCCCACTGTTTTCCAGTTTTTCAGAACTGGAAATAAACTGATACTACACTTTGATGCTCGCCAAAAGATATATACTAAATGTATATTTAATTTATCTTATGCATTTGTTTTTGCTATACGTTTTAAATAAATTCTATTATTTTTACAAAAGTGCATTTTTACCTAAATGCGAGTTGGGGATAATTTTCCCTTTCACCAATTTGGTACCCCAAAATGGGGAGCGGCATATATATTGTTTTTAAAATATAATCATCCACTGACAAGTGTTTCATCGTGTACGACTCACCAGAGTGGCTGAATTCAGCTAGCACTCTGATGAGTCGTAGACGACAAAACACATGTCAGTGGATAATTATATTTTAAAAACAATATATATACATTATATATATATATATATATATATATATATATATATATATATATATATATAGTGTGTCATGCTGCCTGGTGTTGCTTGTTTATAAAATACGCTATGATACAATACTTTAATTCATGCAGATTTTGTATTTATTATCATTATTTTTTATTATCATTATTTTTTATTATTATTATTTTTTATTATTATTATTTTTTATCATTATTTTTATTTTATTATTATTATTTATTATTATTATTATTATTTTTTATTATTATTTTTTATTATTATTTTTTATTATTATTTTTATTTTATTATTATTATTATTTTTTTTTTTATTAATATTTTTTATTATTATTTATTATTATTATTATTTTTTATTATTATTTTTATTTTATTATTATTATTATTATTTTATTATTATTATTATTATTATTTTTTTATTATTATTATTATTTTTTATTATTATTATTTATTATTATTATTTTATTATATTATTGTTATTTTATTATTATTATTATTTTATTATTATTATTTTATTATTATTATTTTTTTTTTATTATTATTATTATTTTTTATTATTGTTATTTATTATTATTATTTTATTATTATTATTATTTTATTATTATTATTATTATTATTATTATTATTATTATTATTATTATTATTATTTTATTGTTATTATTTATTATTATTATTATCGAGCCAAATCTCTATTGATTATCATATTGTACTCAGTACATATAGTAGTTCATTCCACCCTGGCATGGCCCAATCATAAATTTTGCTTAGAATTGATGCTTTAATAGATGCAGATTTCGTATTTATTATTATAGAGCCAATACTCTATTGATTATTATATTGTACCCAATATGAAGCAATGATTTCAAAAGTTATCCAAAAAAAATATGACTTGGGTGCCATCAGCTAGAATCGAAACCCTTTGTACTATGTCCTTACACATATAAAAAATTGAAAAATAAAATTGCAACAATTATGAATAAGCACTTCAAGTCGACTATAATAATGGTTATGTCACGATTATAGTTTTATGTTCACCATCAGATTCAGTTAAACATCAGTTTTACATTTGTCATGTTGTTAAGCGGCTTTTAAAAACTGATTTATAAACAAGTCTATCTCTGGCCAGGTCTTATTACTTCTTCCAATATTTTTATTGTTGGCTTTCATCTGTGAACTGACCATGGCTTTACAGAAAGGAGAACGCTCTTTTTTTTTTGCTGCAGTCAGGGAGCAGAGGTCTCATATTCTATCCAGCATTGCGGAGGCGAGTAAATATGGATTTATTTAAAATAATTTAAGAAATGTGTTGAATTTTTCATCAGGTTATTTTAAGTTGCATATGAAGCAGAGAAGAGAACGGCTCCTAGTTTGAAGAGTGGAAGCTGGAACTGCCCCCAAACCAGCGAAGCAGGTAAAGCCTTGAATCTAACCTTCCTCAACCTCATTATAATCTCTTTTCCATTCCCGGGTCTTTGTGTTATGCGTATCGGTATTACATATTCATCTTTTATGTTTGATAGAGATTACCAAAAAATAAAACTCCATAAACATATTGATCAGAAAAAAAAACTTATTTCTAAAACACAGCAGAGAGAAATCTAAAGTAATTCCACTTTGCAGAGAATCTTCACCACAGACATAAATTCCAAAAGAGAAAAATATTGCATGAAACTAAATAGAATTGATGTTCATCTTGAGGGAAAAACAGAGCCTTATGGGGTAAAAATATTTTCGATAGAGTCCCTACTGATCAAGTAATCTTCAAAAGAAAGAGATATATATATGTGTGTGTGTATGTGTATATATTTTTTAGTTTTTATTATGGAGTGCAGAAAAATGCAGATAAAAGAAAAGATAAGGCTAATTTGAATTTTATGCTCAAAGGAGAGGAAACAAGATTAGCAAGCAGTGAATCAAACAAAGATGATATAAATGGAAAGGAAAGAGGGGTTAGGGTTAAACTCCCACAGCATGAATCGTTTTTTTATTATTATTATTATTATTATTATTATTATTATTATTATTATTATTTATTCATTGAATCTGGGTGAGGAGATCAGACACTAACTTTCGTTACATTGATTCTTTCCAAACACAACAGTTTAAGCATTCATTGGTGTGTTAATGCGATCGGGTTTTTCCTTAGATTTCTTTAAATTGATCATTGATTTTTTAATATTTTATCAATTTTTCTCTTCTCCCTTTTTTTCTATCTGTAAAAAAAAATAATTTATTTGAGAATATAACGCGTGTTGTCTATTGGCAGTATTAAAAATTTTTTTTTTTATAATATCGAATGAGCAATTTTAGAGATAAGAGAGGTGCAAACCTTAGTTTCGAATCTTCTATAAATACGATTTTTTTTTAGGTTATTGTAAGATGTATTCAAATGAAGACGTTATATTTACGCTTTTTTTTGTTTTCTTTTTGCAATCCAAACGTTATCTTCATTTTAGTTTTTTTTTACATGGTGTTCACCTCTTTATCAAGGCCAGGAAGCCACTCGGGGATAAGGGTTATTGTGTGTACAGTAATCAAGGAGATAATATCGTAGTAATCGTTAGTATTGGAGATTTGATAAAGTGTCTTACTTAAGGGGGCGAGTAATCAGGAATTTTTTTATGTTGGACTTGAAGACATCCAAGTTGTAGTCAGACAGATGGGAAACAGGCAGATGGAAGAGAATTCCACAAGCGTGCACTTCTCAGAAAGAAGCTTTATTCATGGAATCTACGTTTTGATTTGGGCACAGATAAAGACTGGGGGAAATTGCTAACAGTGGTTTTAGCTAGACGGGTGTTTATCGTGAAAGATTGGCGAGGGGATACCAGAGATTGGAGCTCGGACGAGCACTTGCCATGGAAGTAACGATAAAACAAAGACAGGCTCACAACGTCTCTTCTGTGGGAGAGAGGTTGCAAGGAAGAAAAAAGGGCATCCCCCACTAATCCATGAAGTCTATTTTGTACTTTGTCAAGGCAGGATAGGCTGTTTTTAGAAGCTCCAGCCCAGATGTGGCTGCAGTACTCCATCTTTGGATGTACTTGGCTTTTATACAGACAGAGAATTGCATCGGTAGTGTGGAGCGGTAGAAGGATCTCACCATTTTCCCAGCAGCCTGGGCAACAGACTTTTTTAGATGCTTTAATTTTAAGCCTCTTCCTATTATTTTATAACTAAAAAATTGAAGAGCTACGTAGACAAGAGTGGTACCATTAAAACAAGCGACCTTTTGTGCCCTAGAATCTATTTTTCTATGAAGTCAAGACCATTATCAATGCACTTTTTCCGGGAATTCAATGATGCATATCTGCTTGTGATGCACGTCCATGGTAGGGGTTGATTTCTTGGAGTCTCACACCGTCAATATCTGTAACAGAGAGAGGAAAATTTTAAGTCATGAATGCATAAGTGTGCAAGGGTTGTTCCAGCAATTTTCTATCAACTTCTAATTGAATCTGTAATGTCGTCGCAAGGAAACAGAAGAAAGAAAGAGGAAAGAAATTCAAATCGCTGTTTCAGTTTTTAACAAAAGACCTTTATTCCTCCTTCTCCGGCCATGTGTGACTTCTCGTCTCTGCTGTAGCGTCACTCATGTACCTCGATCATGTGATTTTCTGAACTCTGCTTCTCCATCCACTTGTGTCCTTTTGTCTCTGCTGTGACGTCATATTGTGCAGCTGACTCGGTCATTTGCATATGTTATATGCTGCTGCTAGCAACGCTAGCACCTCTGTTACAAATCCTTTATTAATTTGTTTCATTCTGTTTTCCAGTCAAATAAACTACTTGAAAATGAAGTGAGTAGAGCTTTCTACCTACCTACATATATATAAGTATTTTCATATAGGAGTTCTATTTCGGCCGAAATAGAACTCCTATATGAAAATCTTGTTAACCTAGAAAACGAACAGAAAATTACTACACATCCAGGATATGCTTAGGGCTGAGGCTATGAAAAATAGATTCAAAAAATCTAAAACTATTTTAACTGATAATTTAAAAAAGCCTGCCAACGAACTAAAAAAAACACCAAAATTTAATTATTAGAAAAGGGATAAAACCAACATGTATGTATTACTTA
The DNA here is from genome assembly GCF_053919585.1 of Euprymna scolopes. Classification (NCBI taxonomy): domain Eukaryota; kingdom Metazoa; phylum Mollusca; class Cephalopoda; order Sepiida; family Sepiolidae; genus Euprymna; species Euprymna scolopes. Next base: position 155,268,809 of record NC_136485.1, on the reverse strand, counting down.
ATAAAACTGAATATTTTTTGTAAACTCCAATCAATTTTGGATGATCCCAGAAAATTTAAGAAAGTCAAAAAAAGCTCTGTTAATGATCTTAAAATTCAAGTTAACAAACTTATCACCGCGAATAATGCTGTAATAGATAATTTAAAACTCCCCCTAATAATTGGAGATTATAAACCTGGATATTTATATGACAACATAAAAACACATAAAACTAATTTCCCACTTCGTCCCATAATTTCACAGGTGACAACACCAATATATAACTTAACTAAAAAAATCAGCCAACTCATCACACCGTATTTACCTTGTAAATACAGTGTAAAATCTACTGAAAGGCCGAAATATATATATATATATATATATATATATATATATATATATACACACCAGGTGCCTTCAGTAAGCTTTCAGACTTTTTTGTCTTTCTTGTACAAGTATTTAAAATTGTCATAGACTCTTGAAAATTCAATATATTATTGCTATACATTTTATGAGATGACTGACCAATTTTTATGATTTCACGTTCAAATGAACAGCTGCAGCAGGAATTGGAATGCACCCTACTAAAGCCTGATTATTACAGCTGATGAATTTCAAAAATGCACTCTGGATGAGAGGACATCTTAGAAGAACGTCATGCAATAAAATTCTGTTTAGAACTTGAAAAAAAAATTCCACAGAAGCATATGGAATGCTTCAGACTGCTTTTGGACCATCTTGCATGAATTGAGCATCAGCTTTTTTGAGTGGCATAAGAGATTCAAGGAAGGTAGGGAGTCTGTGAGGAATGATGAGAAGTGAGGGAGAAATGAAGAAGTCAGAACACAAGAGTTGATTGCCTAAATAGAGAATTTCATGGATAAGGACAATCGTGCAAAGTTTGATGTCAGTGTGGGAACTGTACACACAATTATTCGCGAGGTACTAAAGATGTAGAAGATTGGTGCAAAGTTTGTCCCAAGACTGCTAAGAGAAGATCAGACTATTTGACTCGGGTGTGTATGAAGACAATTCCTCACTCTCCCTATAGTCCAGACCTTGCTCCCTGTGACTTTTGGTTATTGCCTAAGCTCAAGGAAAACCTTAAAGGACATAAAAGAGGCTGTGATGAGGGTCATTGACACATTCACACAAATTGATGGAATGTTACAAGTGCGTTGCAGCTGAATAAAACTAGTTTAAAGGGACGTAGAGTTTCATGTGCGTACTATCAATAAAAGTGCCCAGATGCAAATAGTCTGGAAACTTATTTAAGGCACCTCGGATGTTCCTCATGGTCCTGGGAAAAATTTAAGAAAATACTTTTCCACTGTTTTGTTGGATATTACTTTCCATTTTCTTTTTTTAAACCAAACTCTAAGCAGCTTCAATATGTTCTGCGCTTGTGTAAATGCCCTAATGACAACAGCCGCATGAAGAAATCTTGCAATTCAAATAGTCTGATTAAACAAACAAACAAAAAATCTCTTCAATAATTTTTATTATATTGTTAATTATAATAATTATTATTACTAATGTTAATTTATGGTTTCCTATTATGAATATTACTTTCGATTAAATTCTTAAATAATAAAAAAAATCATTCCTGACACAATAAGAAAAAACAATAGAAAATATGGTATATTTCTACCTATATAAAGTTTATGAGTATATGTTTATATATTTGCATGTACAAGATTCAGTCTTAGCTATTTAAGTGATTAGTATGAATGTTCAAAAACAACTGCTATATGTAATGGTGTGATAATCTGTACCATATTTAGTTTAATTGCAATTTGTGCAAAGGGAATAGAAACCTTTGTCAAAATTCGTTTGTAGAATAGGTATAAGACATCAATTAATAATTATTCCTCAAATCTTAGTTTCTCTTGAATATTTTAAAGGGTTTTAGGGGGCATAATATGAGCAGAACTTCCCATTTGAAAATTCAAACATATAAGATTTGCATTGAATTTGATCCATACTTATTAGTAGGGTTATGACAAGAGAATATTTTTTTCATTGTTTTGACTCTCGAGTGTGTATCCGTTGATATCTTATATGCTTTTATATAGAATGATGTGGTTCTCAGTTGATTAACTGTGTCTAACTGTATTGGATATATACGGGAGAGTCAAAACAATGATAAGAATATTCTGCTGTCGTAACCCTAATTATTAGTCACCAAATAAATAAGATTTTCTGAATCGTGAGCATAAGACTTAAATTTTAGACATTTTCTAGAATCCAAATTATGTAATGGATTTTGATCAAAATTTGAATAAGGGTTTCAGATATAATATATATATGATTTGCATTGAACTTAACCAAGAGTCATTCGACATCAAGTAAACAAAATTCCTTGAATTTCAATTTCTTTTTAAGAGATTTTAACTAAGAGACTTTTGATATTTTTTAAAATCAATATCATGTAATGGATTTTGATCAATATTTGAATAAGGATTCTAGACATAAAGTCTAGTATCCTTATATCAAAATTTTAATTTTTGTAAGGAGATAGAAAAGTGGTTTGATGAATTAATTTTTCTCGAGTCTATCATATAAATGAAATTTTACTTTGATGTTGTTTCATAAAAATTTACCTTTTTATTTTTTCATAAAGAATAAGGTGTATCTTTCATATTCCTAATATGGTAAACAGAACCTGTTTTGTTTTTTTTATTTGCATACGGCTTTCTGCTGTTCTTTCAGGCTGATTTTTTAGTTTTGAATAAACTGGTTTAAACCGACCCATTGATTGATCACAAGTTAAAAAAAATATATAACAAAACAAGAGTAACTCAATGATTTTTTCCTAGTCATAAAAGGGACACTTACCAACAGTTGATTCGAAGATTAGTATCACAAAGTTTTAACATTGTAGTTATGAATATTTTGCTTTGAGCTGAGATTATGGAAATCATTTTATCAGAAGAGAAGGCGAGACGAGAAAGTACATTGGAAAAAGTAGTAGCTGTAGGTATTTGTGATCTTCTCAAAGAAGGGGTCATAAGAGTGGGATAAAATTAAGCTGGCACTATAGTGTGTCAGTATTTTTGAAGAGTCTCCACAGAGTCCAAGATGAGGTCAAAGTGAGGGCAGAAGTTCAAGGACTGAGATGTGCCAGAGGTGGTTGGGAACAACTGAGTGTTTTTGGTTCAAGATAAAGTCATTGATCAACCGAACTCTTCTGTTTTGGAATCTCTCCAGAACTGCAAGAGTAGGTTGAAGAGCCATCCCTTATGAGGAAACAATATACTTTCGCAACTCTTTACTTTATCAATAAAAGATAGAGATAGGCAATGTTCAGAGCAGTCAGTGTTTGACAATTAAGAAAATAAATGGTTAAACTTAAAACTATTTATTCAGAAAACTAGAATTCTTTAGCTATCATAAACATAAATTGAATAAGTAAAATATGAATATATATATATATATATATATATATATATATATATATATAATATTATATGATATATAATATATATATATATATAATATTATAAGATATATATAATCTATATATATACAATATATATAATATAATATATATAATATATATATAAAGAAGACACACGCATATATGTATGGATATGAATATAAATATATATGTATACATTTCTTGAATTTATATATAAAAATATATTTTTATGTATAAGATTTTTAAGTATATATTATTTATGATACAGTCTAAATTGTTACAAATAATAAGCTTAATGAAGGTATATTTTAGACTCCAAAGCATATAAAGGTATATTTTAGACTCCAAAGTAATATTACAATAAAAAAAAATAGAATAAATCCACCAATATGAGTTTTCTTTATTTTTAAATTATTTTACTTAAAGGCGAATAGACATTAATGAAATGATTCAGTTTTTAGTTATCGGAAACTCACTAATATATATATATATATATATATATATATATATATATATATACACATTGATATTAAAAGCCTAATTTTTCTATTTAAAAAGTATTAAAACAAGCTTCATAATATACTCTGTCACAGATATGTAAGATTAATTAATTTGAAAAACGAATGTTAATTAATTACTTATTCCTTTCCCATGGTTACTTATCTGATTATTGGTTTCATTTAACTATTATTTAACTTTTTATTCTTTTATGCATAGTTTCTACATTGTGTATTATTGTATATAATTTAGGATGAAAACCTTCTAACAAATGAACACACACACACACATATATATATATATATATATATATATATATATATATATATATATATATATATAAGTGACATTGTGTGTGTGTATGTGTGTGTGTGTGAAACATTCCTTCCAAACTCCTCTCTGAATATTTGGTTTACAGATTTGAAGCTAGATATATAGGGTATTTGGACCTCAAGAACACTCTCGCTTTGTTTAGCCTGTAAAAGTAGTTGCTAAGGCATCAAAATTGGAAAAAAAAAAACAAAAAAAAAACAGTTGACCTTGATAGGTGTAAATCAATTAACTTTTGAGCATGCATACATATACATTTTTAGCTTAAAGTCGCTTAATTTTTAGTCTTTTTTTATGTATCTGTCGATAGTGCAGATGGTAACAATGAAGATTGAAGTGCTAAAACATGACTATGGCTGGAAAGCTGAATGTTTTGGTTTCGATTCCAGCTGATGGCACTGAAATCATTTTTGATAAACTTTTGAAATCATTCCTATATATACTGGTTACAATATAATAATCCAAGGAGAATTTGCCTTATAATAATAAATACGAAATCTGCATGAATTAAAATATCATATTTAAGTGTATTTTACACCCGGGCAACGCCAGGCGACCTACTTTATATATATATATATATATATAACTACTTCATTTACTCACATAAAATTAATATACGCACCCTTCCTAATCAGCCAATGAGCATGCACTTACAGGACAAAGGCCCATTTGACCGCCAGTTTACCCGTTCCTTTGTGTGTGCTATTTAGCTTAGATATCTAGTGTCTTGACTTGTTTTAAATCTAGGTTAAGTTTTTTTTATGTTAGTTTATATATATATATATATATATATATATATATATATATATATATATATATATATATATATATATACATACATATAGATGCGTGATAGTTTATGTATATGCATGTTTATTTATTTGTTTATTCTCTATTGTTTTTGTTAGTTCTAAAATTATTTTGTATCTCTATGCTAGAGTAAATTTTATCCTGTGAACACAGTTGTTCGCTATTTCTCTCCTACAATTTAATAGATTTTGGGGTTCTTTAAAGTATAGGATAGCAAATCTTTCATGAAGGCATAATCTACATGGATCATCTAGGTCTCTACATGTGTTTACTTGTCTTACTATTTTTCATTCTACTACCGGTGAACATCTGCTTTCCTAGACTTCCCAGTATTTGTTTGCTAACGTTGTTTTCATTCGGTGTTTTTTTTTATTATTGAATGTACTTTTGTGGTCATAATATCGAGTTTTTAAATCTAAGGAAGTCATACCTACATAATATTTCCTGTTATTCGGGTTTTCTTTTGCAAATATTGTGGCCTGGTAAACTACGCCTTTGGTTAGACATTTATTTTGAAGTGGGCAAGTGTGTGGTATCTATAGTTACATTTATCTTGTTCGTTTTAGTATTTTTATTTTTATTTCTAGTATAGTTGTTGTTGTCCGGAGTTAGTTTATTATTATTATTATTATTATTATTATTATTATTATGATTATTTTATATGTGTCTTTTGTGTTAGTTTTATTTTTGTCATGGTGTCCATTTTTTTTATTGTTTGTTTTGTTGTTGTTTTCATTGCTTTTATTTAATATTTTGTTATGTGCTTTAATTATCATCTCTAAATTTTCGCAGCAGCTGTAGGATAATTTAGAGTATTTTTATTGAAAATTTTGTGTTTGTGCGAAAGTGCTTTTCAATAAAGTCTAGAAATTTCTTGCCAAGTTTTGTTTTTAACATTTGATTGTATGGCGCTGTATACCAAATTATATTTCTTTTTCTTTTAGAGTGGATGAAACGCAGAATATTCAGTGTAGCTTAATCGCCATATATATTTTATAACTTACTATATATATATATATATATATATATATATATATATATATATATATATATATATATATATATATATATACGTATGTATGTAGTTATACCCTTTAAATATATATATATATTTACACAGTAATCACCACTTATCAAGGCCCGGAGGCCACTCGAGGATAAGGGTTAATGGGTATACATTAGTCAATGTGATTATAGTGTAGTAAACGTAAGTAGTGGGCTTTTTTTTTTTTTTTTTCGGGGGACGGTTTATCAAGAACTTGTTTACGTTGGACTTACAAACAATCAGTTTGTGGTCAGCTGGAAAGCAGATGATCGGGAGAGAGTTCCACATGCATTCAGTTCTAAGAAAGAAGCTTTGTTCATGGAATCTACATTTAGGTTTAGGCACAGATAAAGAGTGTGGGAAATTACTGATAGTGGTTTTGGCTAAACGAGTGCTTTTCGTGAAAGTTTGGCGAGGGGGACCATAGATTGAAGCTCAGCTGAGCACTTTCTATGAAAATAATGATAAAGCAGAGACAGGCTCGCAACGTCTCTTCTGTGGGAAAAAGGTTGCAAGGGAAGAGAAAAGCGCATCTCCCACTAAGCTACAAAGTCTAGTTCCTGCCCAAATGTGGCAACAGTACTCCATGAGAGAGAGGGGGAGGGATAGAAATAGATATCGTCCACTCAATAAGAAAGACTAATGGATATTTATTTGCATGTAAATGTATTTCGTTCCAATCAAAAAACTGCCCGAGAAAACCATTGAAAATATTTAGTGAAGATTGAAAGCAAATGGCAAGTTAAACCCCCACTTCCGACATTTAAAATTAATTGATAAAAATATTCCCTATGTTTTATACTGAGCGATTTTCTTTCTTTTTCCCTTTCTTCTTTTTGTACCAATTGGCACTTTTTTAAATAAGAAAATCGAATTTTGAGCCTAAACTATAAGCGACGACCCCCACAACGTCATCACTACGAAGATTCTGAAGCAACTAGAGAGATAACTCAAAGTCGAAATTTTAGAAAGTCATTCTTAACATGTGGAAATGAGGGCATTAAAGAACTCATACTCATTTAAATTTTATTTGCTTTGTGAAAATAAAACTACTTGATCAATTTACATGATTTTAGGTATATGATATAAGGAAGGAGAGCCTGGAAAAGAGCTGATAGACGTTATGTTATACTTGCAAAAGATGCTGGAAGTGCTCCCCGTTGACATTTATGCAATTCTGGGCACATTTAACAACATTTGCAGATACTGCCTCTACATATCGGCTGATTCTCCTGATAACGTTGGTAATGTTCTCCTTTAGTTGATCTAGATTGTGAGGATTATTTGCATAAATTTTTTGATTTAAATCATCCAAAGATAAAAATCACATGATGACAAGTCCGGGGAACGTGGTGGCCATAACCCTTTGCTTATTGTTCTCTCTTCCGTGTGTTAGTGATCTGTGAGACGTGTGGCATGTAGCGTCATCTTGTGGGGGAAAAATTGCATTTTTCTTGTGGTGTCAGTTGTTCGTTAAGAGAAAAATTAGAGAGATCAGACTAATTTTACGTGGACCACCCTGCCTCTCTCACTCTCTCTCTATATATCCATATATATATATATATATATATATATATATATATATATATATATATATATATATATATATATATATATGAATGCTTATTTTAGAAATGTTATTGGTCCCCTTACAAAAGGAGGGTGGACCTGTAAATTCACCCTCATCCGTTCGTCTGTCTGCACTTTTCTCAATAACTACATCTTGGAATTTAAAAAAATTTTGAACAAACATTAAACATGATATGAGTAAAAAGTAACAGAACGGATTTTCCGAGAAAACTCCGGTTACTCCCCCACCCCACCCACCAGGGGTGCCTTTCGGGTTAAAATGGATAAAACTGACACATTTGTGCTTATTAAAAAAAATGATGCCTTGGATTTTTCTAAAACGTTCTGAAAAGTTGTAACTAACTGATTTCTATATAATTTTGTTTGTCTATACTTCGTGATAATTCTTGGGTGTGCCCCAGGGGCTCTTTTAGGGCTAATAAAAACACTCAATTTTTGGGACTATTTTACCATATTTGTCCAAAATTTTCTGTGTATGTCATTTATTAGCAGTTTTGCATGGTGCTGAACTCAAATTTAAATATGTTAAGGCCTTAGGGACTTTTGGGGGCCAAATGGGGGGGGGCAAATGCTGAACTTAGTCATTTTTTTATGCCTCGTTCACTGTGCAATCACGTGGGATTATGCATACTGCACTCGTTTATTTCGATATATACTGTTTTTATTTAATGTGTTATGAAAAAAAGAATAACTATTAAATAAGAATAAAGCTTAATGCATCTTTTTTATAGTAGCAGAGCATATATAGTATACAATTTGAGTCTAAGGAAAATCGTATACTTACTTTTTCGTGTATTATTGAAGAGATTCTTCTAGAGTGTCACTCTGTGCAACTCAATACGTTGCCTACCTTGCTCATTAGAACAATTTCTATTCAGCTCTCTCTAAGACATCCAACAATATAATCAATACTTTCATAAAGAAGAATTCCCAATCCAAGGGGAGACAACCAAAAACAAAGAGAAACTGCTTCTTCATTTACTGAAACATGCTTTATTATTAATTTTATTCGATCAAGAAATTATAGCCGATTGTATTATTTAAAAAGTAAGGTTATTGTAAGATAACTTTACCTATTTTAAATTTATTTAAAATTAACAGTATTTTCTGAAAGACTTTAAATGATCAGCATTTTTTCCAAAGTTCTTTTTGTGTGTGACTCAGATAATCTTTATGGTTTTTCATTTAAATTGTTTGAAAATACCAGGATTATAATAAATGATATTTGATTCTGAGTACAGCTACATATAAACACAGACAAATGAACACAGATTTAGATTTTTAGAAACAAACACTTAAATACTTTGTGATATTTCAGAAGAACTTGCATGTACATTAATACTTATGTACATGGTGTTTTCTTTTTATTAATAAGCATTAAGTGAAATGTATTTCTATGTATATGTAATCAAATTTTGTATAGTTTTCGTCTCGTTTTCCAGTAATCTTAATCTGAACTTTTCGTGCACAGTCGAACTACAACGGGGATTAAAGGTCTGTGTATTTTTGTTCATTTTATACAGACTTATTCTCAAAGGAAAGCCTTCATTTATGGCTACATATATAAATGTAGATTAAAATCAAAGAAACTATTCATTTACTTTTTCTTTGTTTTAAAAGTTCTTTCCATGTAAGCAATTTGTGAAAAATTATATTTTTACTCATTATATAAATCTTACTCTCTCTCTCAAATAAAATTATATATATATATATATATATATATATATATATATATATATATATATATATATATCATATTTATATACATGTATGTCTCATATATATATATATATATATATATATATATAGATCTATATACATATGCGTGCATGTGTCCCTTACTTTATATATGCATATGTGTGTACTGTGAAATATATGTCTGTGTGCAAGTTTGAACGTGTTTTTTATATATGTAAACATACTTACATATTTTATCTCTTTGTTCTCTCTTTCTATCTCTCTCTCTCTCACACACTATATATATATATATATATACACACACACACACACGTATGTACACATTTATGTGCATTTGTGGATAAATATTCCCAGAATATATATATATATATATATATATATATATATATATATATATATATATATATATATAACAAGTAGTTAATAAAGCATGTTAAAAAACACTTTGAAAAAGAGCTAAAAACATATTTAATTTTAAAAAAGGAATCACAAAATAAGTGGATAGTTCTTAATCCGCAAAGTTTCGAAGAAATACTTTCCTTCTCATCAGAGGGCAGGGATTAGCAAAATGCTGGATCGGATTTTGCTTGCAAAAGTATTTAATGAAACTACAAGTAAAGCATAGATCTTACTTGGCAACAAATAGTGAAGCCGAGGGAATAAGGTGAAGAAAAAGGTGATTTCACGTGAATGGATAGTCTGGTGAAAGGTAAAATATCCAATAATGATAAAATCCAAAAAAGTTGATTAAATTTCCATTTCAACAAGTAAAATCCACGCACATCTGATCTTTCTTTTAATAATATTATTTGAACTCATTCACTTTTTCCTTGTGAATTTGTGAATTATTCCCCGGATTTCTGCCTTTTGGGTTATTTTGGACCATCTTCCAATTACGCGATTCCCTTGGATTTTTCAAAGTGTTTTTTTAACATGTTTTATTGACTACTTGTTCTTATTATAAGCTCTATTTCCTATTTGGTTTTATCGAGCTTTTACATCTGGTTGAGATTACTTTATAAATATTAACTCTTCAATATTTATAATATACTTTAGGTCTGCCATCTTGGATTCTTTTGGTAAACTTAACTGTAATTCTTATTTCATCATTCATATATATATATATATATATATATATATATATATATATATATATATATATATATATATTCTTTCACTCTTTTCCGACTTATATCAGCCATGGAAGGTTATTTTGCCAACTGTCCCGCTTCAAATCTAGTTCTTTACTTTTTAACCTTTTTTCATCCGAACCCTATATTAAAACAAACAAAAAAAGTCTTCATATGCCTCTCTGCACAACAATTATTATTTCTATGTCTTGGATTTTACTCTCGCATTTCACCACATGATTTTTCCACATAAACTTTTCATTCTTCCTGAAACCCAGGATATTTTTTAAAGAGATTTTAAAGTATATCTTTCGGAACTCTTTTTGGACTCACTAATCACCTTGACCACCTTTTGCGAACTTTTGGATATCACCAGATATTTACAACCATACATATTAGACATTCTATTGATATACTGCAAAAATTAATGCATATAAGTAAAAATGTAAAATGTTATAATATATATATATATATATATATATATATATAGTCAATTTATCTAGTTAAGGCTAGTCAATCAAAAAAAGTGGAAGGCCTTTGAAAATATTGGCGAAAAAAGCGCCCCATTCCTGTAGAAGAGTGCCCAGTTGAGGGTGGAGCTCTACTTACGTATTGAGCACTTTTGAAGTAAATACTTAAAGTTTACGCATAAATTTATACTTTCGTATATTAATTTTATGTGAGTAAATGAAGTAGTTATATATATATATATATATATATATATATATATATATATACATACATGTGTGTGTGTGTATGTATAAAAAGTAAAAGGTTATAATATTATAATTATGGAGATATAGATGTGTGTGTGTGTGTGTGTGTGTATACATTCTATTGATATACTGCAAAAATTAATATATATAAGTAAAAATGTAAAATGTTATAAATGTTATAATATATATATATATATATATATATATTAATTCTAGAGTTATTGACACTTATTTCATTATTTTGTGCACATTTATGCATGTTTCCATACAGATTTACTTGTTTTTAAACCTGTAAGCACAAAATGCTAATATTTTTATGCATGCAAAACGATATGAATGAGGAAATACTTTAAAAACATTCAAGCCTTTTATGTCCTATCAGATAATAATTTTTATCATTTTTTTTTTTTCGGCGAAATACATTTGCATTTTCTTCCCTGCTGATGCTTGTCACATTTGTAATTTAAAAATAGTTCGTATTAATTAAGTCAGGAGAATTTCAAATTCTCCCTTTTACATGTCACTAATCCTTGGAAGCAAAAAAAAACAAAAAAAAACACTCAATAAATTCTTTCTTTCATTTCTTTTGTGATATTCTTCATCAGAGCATTTGCGAAATGTCACGTCTTTTTTTCACTCATCAGAATGACCTTCATCTCCAAAGGGAACTGAACTCTCCATCACCATTTTATTTCTTATATCAAGTTGTTGCAATATTTTTGATATGCCGAAGGTATACGACACAATCACATTGACACATCAGTTCTTGCCAGATCACCGAAGTTAAGCAACGTTGAGTCTGATCAGTACCAGATGGGTGAACAGTTGGGAAGGCAAGGCGGTGTATGAACCGCAAGGTAAAATACCAAGTTAGGAAACTGGCGCAGTCTATCCTTCTCTCAAGGTTAGATGGGACTCTCTTAAGCCGTGGTAGGCATCCCGTCTAGTGATAGTGTCACGATAAAAAATACCCTTGATAGCCTTGGCAAAGCATCAAGTATTCAACTACGGACAAGATTCGAATTCGTGAAATTAGTGCAATCTTGGCTACGGCTGCGCTGGATGGAAACGTAGATATTTGATTGCTGCCCGCGACATGGTAATGTGTGACACAAGGTCGGAAAGTGGGATACAAGCAAGCTCCCCTAAAGTAGGGGGAACTATTGCCTCGATAAAAATTGCCTGAGCATCCCCGTCGGGATTCCCCAGTCGGCCCGCCTCAGGCGACAAGCAATAAACTTGCCTCACCTGAAAGTCGGGTGGCAAGGCTTCGGAGGGTGGACCTCCTGGTGATACTAGGTTGCAATATTTCTGACAAACTGAGAGTACGATCACTGGAAATTAGGAGATTCTACTTATAGACACTGGTGATAGGAATTGAGGAATCACATTAGGCCACGTTCTGTTAGCAACCAAGCAGAAACCAGAATTGCTCCATAAAAACATTTCATCTTTGCATTCCAGCGCATAATTTTTACGTGTCAACACGAGAAGGATTTTTTGCTCTTTGCCTACAAAGTTATAAAGTCCAGGACCTGTACAGAACAGTTACCCACTGAAAATTCTCCATCCCCAAGGCTTATACATCATAGCTACCCATCGCAAGCTGTTCTGAAATTAAATACGCCTTTCAATTCAAGACAAGCGATATCGGGTGATAATTATTTTACATTTAAAGTCCCCCCTCATTCTTTCCATCTTTACATTGGATCAATTATGATCGGCTCAATCTTGTTACTTTTCTTTGATTCTTCTGTAGTCAGAACAAAATATTGAATAACATCGTTCACAAAATCATTCAAGATCGACTCAAGAAAATTTTTTTGTTTTCTAAATAACGAAACAGATTAACAATGTCTTCCGTCATCATCATATTTGTTTGTTGTATTCTCTGAAAGAGACTACGTTGTTGTGCATAACAATTCATTTAGTTGTTTTATTTTACATCGTAGCAACCCTTTTTTTGATTTGAATCGAGTATTTTTTGGAAAAATTAAAAAGAAAGGTTTTGTGGTTCAAATTGCTTGTATCTCCACACTTTTATTTGTGGTGTTTGATTTGATCGTTTTGTTTCATGGCATATGAACCCTTTTTTTAGGGGGGGGGGCAGCTATTTTGGCAAACGTTTTTATACTTCAGTTGTTTATATCATCAAACATTTATTCATAGTGTTTAGTTTGGTTGTTTTGTAGACGAATATTTTTTTTTTGTTTTTAGATTTGCAGAACATGATTGAGTTTCGCAAAGGGAAATGAAAAAGAAAACAATAATATCAATGCTTGATGCATCTCCCACAACATCAAGAAGCCAATATCTTCATAAAGCTTGATCTGGTTGTAAAAAACGACCTACAGTTGAAGATATTCTCTGGATATTTTCTTATATTGGATCTACCTTCTATGCTGATGACACGACCATCTACGGCAACACATCAAAGGCTGTAAATGACAAAGTTCTCTCTTATTCTCTCTCCTCTAATTTCGAGCGCGTGGTTCAGTGGGGGAAGACGTGGCTGGTTACCTTTAATGCATCTAAAACCAAACTCCTATCTTTACATCATCAACGCTCTGATCCCCATCTGGCATCAATTGAAATGGATGGCTCTCGTCTAGGAGAAGCTCCATGTTTTGACAAGCTTCTGGGTTTGTCCTTTACTCCTGACTTGAAATGGAACACGTACATCAAGTCTGTTGCCAAGGTCGCTGGAAAGATGGTGGGATCCTTCTACCTCTCCAGAAGATATCTCACTACTGATGCAATTCTCTATCTATATAAAAGCCAAGTATGCCCAAGGATGGAATACTGCTGCAGGAGCTGCCAAAAACAGCCTATCCTGCCTTTTATCTTCCCTGCAACCTCTCTCCCACAGAAAAGACGTTGCGAGCCTATCTTTGTTTTATCATTATTTCCATCTCCAATCTCTATTCTCCCCTCGCCAATCTTTTACGAAAATCACCCGTCTAGCTGAATCCACGGTCAAAAATTTTTCCCACTATTTATCTGTGCCTAAATCAAAACGCAGATTCCATGAACAAAGCTTCTTTCTTAGAACTGCACGCCTGTGGAACTCTGTTCCGTCTGCCTGCTTCCCACCTGACTACAACCTGGATGTCTTCAAGTCCAACGTAAACAAATTCCTGATGAACCGCCCCCTTAAGTAAACACTTCATTAAATCTCCACACTAACGTACTGTACATGCAATAACCCTTATCCCTGATTGGCTTCCGGGCCTTGATAAGTGGTGACCATCATGTAAAAAAAACAAACAAAAAAAACATGTAATTAAGGAACATATTTTTACATAACTAGAAGCTGCTTCTGGACCATCTTAAAAGGTGGCATAAAAGTTCTAAGTTCTTCTACCTCCCCTAAACTTTATCGTTGAAGAATCCTGGGAATGGAGTGGTATCCTTCCCTACACCTCGGTGTAATAGCTAATGAGAAGGGCGTCTTTGGGTTTCCCTCGACTATGTTCGATCCTTTTACTTTTCTAATTTAATAAAAACCTACCCCACCCCCACCCAGACTAAAAGTCATCCCTTTTGGGTGTTGTTTTTTAGTTATACCTTCTGAATACCATTCGTCTTGAAAGGTATTTAATAAAGATAGTTTCGGTATGTATTTGTTATCATTCCAAGTATCGTGTTTTATTCAAACAAACTGTGGATGATGTGAACCATTTTGCAAATGACGACGTGCACGCACTTCATGAACGATGCTGCTTGTTGCTTAGTTATTTCTCCTGTTTTGTTAAACGTGCTGGTGGTGCGATGCGGAGCCAGCAGGTTATTTGATAAGGCCGCCTCTTATAATAAGGGAGAAGATTACAAAAGAGGAAACTACAGAAATATAGGTTGCATGACAAGAAAAATGAAGCAGTGCAGGAATCAAGCTAACATACTAACAAGTATATTGTACATTTAGTAGGATGACCTTTCTTCATTTTTCTCTGTTCAAGTTAGGATTGACAAGCTAACGTAAACACAGATGTTTTTTTTTGTGTGTATTTATTGTATATCACGGTTCTAAATAATGTTTGGATTAAAATCATCAGTTTTGAAGGCAACCTGATTTGATTTGCCAGTAAGAAGCGCAGTGATATTTAAACCTTTTACTCTTTACTGTCGCAGGTTGGTTGGTTGTTTTTGTTTTACGGCATATCAACCCTTTTCGGGTTATTTAATGCCGAATCCAAAGATTTTGAAGAAAAAATTTTTTAATAGAATATATTTGTTGTTTTCACGTCGGTTTCTATTCAACCCATAGTTGGGACCCTAACAGGTACTACCACTCCGGGTCAGAGTGGACCTGGGAGCAATGGTAATTAAAGGGTGGCTCCACACTACCCAAAGCCCACAAGCTGGGGCCTCACCACTGGATATAGTTTAAGGTCATATCCAGGACCCCCATTGACGGACTTTTACCCTCTACAGGGGGGCAGTCGGCGTATTCTAATGCTGCACCGACAGGGCCTAACTGTCGCAGACTCTTGTTATTTTTTGTTATTTTATCATGTGCTTAGCTGAGGTTAGTGTGAATCCAGGAGGTAATAAAAATAAGGAGAAATTAATTTGGTTACTGGTTTTGTCTTATAGTATACAAACCTTTTCCAGGTTATTTAATGCCGAATTCAATCATATTGGTAAAATTCTAAAGTGTGTTATGAAAAAAAAAACAAAAAAACAACAACTATATTTTGTTCTCAATTTTAATTTCCCATTATATATCAAACAACGATGTTATTATTTTTTGTATTTCCTTTTACAAAACTCAATCATGTTCTACAAAGTAAAAAAAAAAGAAAACAACAACGTTTTTCCTTAACAAAACAACTAAACTAAACACTATGATTAAATATTCCAAAATATAAAAAATTTGAAGCATGAAAACTTTTATCTAATTAGCTGAACCCGAAAAAATTGAAATGCCATAAAAGCAAAAAAACCAAACTAAAAATCGTGAATAAATATTTGCTGATATAAAGGACGAAACGTAAAATCTTTTTTTTTTCCCTAGTTACTGGATTCAACATTAAATAGCCCGAAAAAACATTGATGGCCATAAAAAAAAACAAAAAAAAAAACAATTGTTATTGCTCTTTGATTTGCATTTTCATTCAATCATCACTAAATCTTATTCACACTTTTCATATATATATATCTATAAACGTGAGCGTGTCTGTGTGTCTGTCTGTGTATATTTCCCTACGCAATAACTCTGTCAATTTTTAGTCTACCAACTCGAAATTTGATATACAAGGTACTGGGGTTTGGAAAAATCGATGTGATCGGTTTTCGGCCAGAAACTTGGCTGTTAACGGGTCAAAGTTCAACGATTTAACCTTTGAGAAGTCTACCAAACTCCTCCGCCAATTTGGAGTCTAAACACTTGAAATTTTAGATATAGATTCCTTGGACATGGATCTAACTTAATAACTTGATTTGAGCCCAAAACAATAAATGTTAAGGGGTCATAATAGAGGTCGAAGTTAAAAAAATGACCTTTTTTTTTTCTCAACATACACCTCGAAACACCCGGGCAACGCCGAGCACCCACGCTAGAATATATATATATATATATATATATATATATATATATATATATATATATATATATATATATATATAATATTTTAAAATACATATTAGCAAATTTTATACCTACACACACTAGTGTTCCATGCTTATGCACTCATCAGAGCAGGAAGTGGTAATTACTGCTACTTGGGAGATTTGGACCCAGTCGACAAATCCAACCTTGCTTTGTAGGCTAGTGCCATTCCACTTTTATATACACACACAGACACATATATATATATATAGTCTTTGAAGTTTTTAACATTTGAAACCACACAAAAAATTATTTTTTATCATTCATTAAAAAAAAAACATCTAGTCAGTAAGTCATTTAATCACCTGCAATCACTGCATCAACTCTCAAATTTACTATAATACCAATTTTTATATTTTTTTATTTTTTTTTTATTTTTTTTTTATTTTTTTTTTTAATTTTTAATTTTTTATTTATTTTTTTTAAGGGATCATCAGTTGTTTACCATGAAACATACATATATACGTATGCATATATTTATATAAATTCATATATATAGAAATTTTTTTTTTTTATTTTTTTTTTATTTTTTAAGGGATCATCAGTTGTTTACCATGAAACATACATATATACGTATGCATATATTTATATAAATTCATATATATAGAAATTTATATATATATATATATATATATATATATATATATATATATATATATATATATATATATATCTGTGAAAGAAAATCAGAGAGAGAGAGAAGAAGAATGATTTAAAATCTGTCATTTAAAAAAGACATTTTCAACATGGCTAAGCTTACGATTAGATCCTCTGGAAGTAAATATTAATTCAATTCTAAACTTCACATCATCATAAATATGTAGTTGCATCTCATAAAAGTGTGTCTTTTGCTTTAAGCTTGATGGTCTTAACATTTTTTAAACATTTTGCAATGATTTTGTAAAAGAACTGATTTCTTGATGATTCCACAGAAATTTAATTTAATTTAATTAAGCTTTTCATTTTTTTTTTTTGGGGGGGGGCGGTGGGGGGTGAGTAGTGGGTGCAAATTTAGAAGCCATTTCACCTTCTGGTTTTTTTTTTTGTACATCTCAGATTTGAATGAGTTCAAGTCGTGTCTAAGTGGAACTCAAGCAGTAAAGAATATAAATACAAGATTTAATTGCAATATTTTTTTTAAAAGAAGGAATGGCTTTTTAGTTTCAAAGAATTGCGCAAGAAACTTTTGCTTCTAAAACGAAGAGAGAAGTTGGCCGTAAACATCAATCAATGATATGCACATTTGAAGGCTGTAGAAGAAATCAATTGAAAACTTTACAAAGAACTCTTGTAATGTATTAACTGAAACCACTTCAAATCTTCATAAAAATGTCATGATAAATGGGTAACATTTCAATTGAATGAAGAAAGGAAAAAATGTTAAAAAGAACAACGTGCATAGTTGAACATGATTAATGCAAAGCATGACATTTCTCATTGTGTCATCACTTGCGTTGAAAATTGGTTGAAAAAAAAAAAAGTGAAAATTTAGTAGAGTAGAAATTTTTTTTAAACCGGTTAAAAATAAAATGGAAACATTCTGATGATGGTCAACTAGTTTGCATTGATCCTTGGAAGAATTACAAAATATTATAGGAGTAGTTTCCAGATTCCCTTTTAAATGTTTACTTATATGCATGAACTAGCGTCTCAAAAAAAGTTCAAGCAAGTAAATCCTGCATTGTTTACTCTGATGATGAGTTTCAGAGAATTTGTAACAAAAGAGAAAAGGAAAATATCTTTAAATTCTAGATCTGAAAGTAGCAAGTTCATATATATATATATATATATATATATATATATATATATATATATATATATATATATATATATATGATGTGTGGTTGTGTATACATGTATGTGATTATTTTTTTTCATGTTTAAACATATGGTATTAAAATGTGAATATCGCGTATAGATTTTTCAGCATTTACTTCAACAGTGCTCAATATTTAAGTAGGTCTTAGTAGCGAAGTCTAAAACTATATTCTTGGCAGTTAGGCCAAAATAAATATTGTTTGGTATAATTTTTTTTATTCGTGTTTGCTCTGCACTTTAAATATATTAAGCTCACAAGTCAGAAATATAACGTTCGGTATATATTTATATGTCAATAAAATTTTATCAATTCCTTGCAACTGTAATAGTAGTTTGCTCCCAGGAATTTATGCCGTGTTCAATGTATATATCAATATAATTTGATCAGCTCCTTGCAATTGTAATCCCAAGAATTGCTGTGTTCATACAGAACTATAATATTAATATTCTTATCTGTTGTTTACCATGAAAAACTGTTTCAGAGATTTAAAAATACAAAAAGTATTATTTTCTTATGGCACATCAGCAGTGTTGATCAGATACTACCTCCCTCAAAGCAAAACATCAAAAGATTGAATACCAGATCCAGTTTTCGCTTTAGGTTCATAGTTGCCAAACATATGTCATTGAAAAGAAAATATGTGACTATAAAATTACAAATATTATATATATATATATATATAAAGTATGAAAATATGTTTATAGCAATTAAGTTATGCAGATATGTCCAGGTTTCTTTCTGTAGGGAATCATTAGCCTGATGATTCCCTATAGGGATGACACACAGTGCTCTTTGTAGCCTAATTGCCAAGAATATATTTTTAGACTTCACTACTAAGCCCTACTTAAGTATTGAGCACTGTTGAAGTAAATACTGAAAAATCTATACGCAATATATTAACCCACCTTATAACACTATACGTTTATACATGGAAAAAAAAATAATTACACACACATATATACAACCATTCATCATATATATATATATATATATATATGAACGCACAGGTAATCATATGCATACGTATACATGCACAGCCATATACACATGGTAGCTTCCTTCAGTCTTGACAGACTATGGATACCCACTGTACGGATGCCTGTGCATGGAATTTTTATGGCAAGTGTTGTTCAATCTCCAACTGCACCCTTCTGAGTTGGTGTTGTTAAATAACAGTGGTAAGTGGAGGTTCAAGACGACTGGAAACAATGCCGAGATAAGCAGAGAGCACGCACAGTGTCTAGAATTCCCAAATGGTCACCCATCTCGTACTAGCCAGGGTGAACGTTGCTTAACGTCAGTCATTTGCCGAGAACCAGTGTATAAACATGATTATGCCGGATAACACACACACACACACAGCAACATACAGTTACATACACACAGAGAGTCACAAACACATACATACACAAATGCGTGTGTTTGAGTACTTATTTCTACAAAATGTCTGAAATAAATAAATTGTGAAAGAAGAAAAATAATTGTTACAAGGTTTTCAAAAAAGAAAAAGAATCAGACATTCTGAAAGACATCTGCCCACTTTACCAGAGAATTCTGCAAGAACTAGCCTGGCACAATTTTGGTCTTAGTTTTCTGCCAACTTTTCAGTGACTTGGAGGAGACACTTTGGCCAGTATCCATCCCAAGTGATATCCTCAACAAAAGCCTCAAATCGTAGACATCATGCTGCCATCCAGCTTTTTAATGTTTTTTTTTTTTTTTTTTTACAAGAGAGGAAAATTGTAGAAAACCAATGTTAGCAAGAACTTTTGCCGACGATGGAATCAAGCATAGTTGACTGATGAAATGTTTCATCTCTACAGCATTACAAAAAAAAAAAAATGATATTTTTTTGAAAATATCAGCATCAGTACACGAATATAATGAAAAAATCAGGTTAGGTGAGTGGAAAGTGGGCCTTCCGTCCGCCTCATAACTCTCACTTTGATTATTTTAGTTCTTTAGTCCTCAGATTCTATGAGCGATGTTATTGACAAAGGCAAAAGAATTACTGTTTTCTGAGTTGAAATCTACCAATCTACCATTTGTTGGTGACAAGTTTATGATTGTAAAGAGTATATATTTTGTTGTTTATCTCCTTGCATCAAATGGTTTCATACCTTGTCTGGAGCAATTTCCATAGAAACAAAAAATAAAAAAACAACAACTCATATCTGTCCATTGTAGGAATTGTTGATATTTGTTTAATTTTTAGTTCATGATATAAATGATGACATACATTTTGCGTTGCTTTTAAACTTAACACATTTATAATTATTATCATTATTCTAACCATATTCAGTTTAACGTCTACTAGCAGTTCAGCCCGGCTTTGCTCGGACCCCATGTACTATTGATAACTTTATGTGCATATGTATATATATATATATATATATATATATATATATTAAAAAGTTTAACCTATGTATGGGTAACCTACATCTAAAATTTCAGGTGTTTAGACGCAAAATTAGTGTAGGAGGAGTTTGGTAGAATCTGCAAAGGTCAACTCTTTCAACTTTGATTTCTTGGTAGCAACAATTTCGCACCAAAACTGATTAAAAAGCTTGCTGCGTGTCTGAATACCCTTTATGTAAAATTTCAAATGTTTAGACCCAAAATTGGCTGAATAGTTTGCTAGAGACCGCAAAGGTCAAATCTTTCAAACTTTGACCCCTTGGCAGCCAAATTTTCTGCCAAAAACTGATTAAGAAGCTTGCCCTATGTCTGAATACACTTTATGTAAAGTTTCAAATGTTAGGACCAAAAATTGGCTAAGTAATTTGGTAGAGAAAGCAGAGGTCAAATTTTTAAAAAATTTTGACCCCTTAAAATTTATTGTTTTGGGCTCAAATCAAATTAAAAAGTTTGATCCATGTCTAAGTAACCTACATATAAAATTTCAAGTGTTTAGACCAAAAATTGGCGGAGGAGTTTAGTAGAGTTTTCAAATGGTAGATCATTGAATTTTTACCCCTTGACAGCCAAATTTCCGGTTGAAAACCGATTAAAAAGATTTTCCTAAATCGCAATATCCCTTATGTCAAATCTCAAGTCTGTAGACTGAAAATCGACAGAGTAGTTTAGTAGGGAAATGTACACGCACACAGAGACTGACAATTTCACTTTTATAGGTATACAGATGTTACACACTGGTATGTGTTGGGCAGCCATCTAGGCACGTATTTATTTACTCCTCTTTCTCTCAAATCCATCCCTGACATTTCCTCTCATGTTTTCCCTAGACTTCCCTTATCAACTAACTTTGCTACCGCAACTGTTCTACGTATTCTAACTCAAAAACTCTCATACATTCTTTTAGTGTGACCAAACCAACAAAGTCTCCTGTTTTGCACACATCTCCCAATACTGTCCAGATTTAACCTTTCTGTGTAGTCATCAGGTCTAAATCTCCACTTATCAAGGCTTGGAAGCTACTCGAGGATATAGATTAATATGTATATGGTAGCCTTTGGGACAATAGCGTAGTAATTGTTAGTAGTGGAAATTTGGTATAATTGGATTATTTAAGAGGATGGTTCAACAAGAATTTTTTATGTTGGACTTGAAGATGACAATATTGTAGTCAGCTGGAAAGCAGACCGGTGGAACAGAGCTCCACAGGTGAGCAGTTCTAGGAAAAAAAGCTTTGTTAATGAAATCCACATTTAGGCTTATGTACCGACAGAGAGTAAGAAAAAATTTTTGGTTGTGGTTTTGGTTAGACAAGTGTCTTTTTTGTGAAAGATTGGCATGTGAGGGAGGGGGGAGGCCATAGATTGGAGCTCAGACGAGCACTTGCTATGAAAATGATGATAGAGCAGAAACAAGCTCGTAACATATCTTCTGTGGGAAAGAGATCATCATTTCACTATGTATATCCTTAATTGGTACTCATGAATTTTTATGTTCGTATATTATCGCCCTGCATTATCATACCTGACACACCGTTGCTTTAGTCAATACTTGTAACTTTGAAAAAAAAACTTACAATGTTTTTTATGAACAATATTAATATCTTAAGTTCTGCTCAGTAACCAGATAGTTAAACAACACACCATTAACATATCTGGCCACCACAAATTACATATAGTTATTTAAATAGAGAATTTAGTATATTTACACAAAACCATATTTTGTAAACATTGTGAGACAAAACCAAACTCGTGCTTGCTTTAAAAATTTGGATCCCCAACTTTTATAATTTAAATTCATTTTAAAAAAGAGCAATTGTTACATTGCATTGCAAGACATTACTAATGCACCTC
The DNA here is from genome assembly GCF_053919585.1 of Euprymna scolopes. Classification (NCBI taxonomy): domain Eukaryota; kingdom Metazoa; phylum Mollusca; class Cephalopoda; order Sepiida; family Sepiolidae; genus Euprymna; species Euprymna scolopes. The sequence goes on along the minus strand of NC_136485.1, from coordinate 155,245,894 downwards.
AACTGCTGCTAATTATTGGCTTAATTTGAATATAGACTGAATTACATTCCTTCATGTTACAGGCAAAAGGAACCACTATTTATGCATACTAGCGAGACCTTTGGAAATGTTGGCATTCTGTAGATGTTTAGCGTAAATGGAGACGCTCTGATATTATTGTAGCTCTTTTGTTAAAACTGCAAAAGTATTTATCTAAGCTAGCAGGGACGTCTGGTGTAGCCCGGCCATAAAGTATGCTTGAATATGATATTTCAATGCTTGCAGATTTCGTATATATTATTATAGAGTTAATGTTCTATTGATTTTTAAAGTTCGAATTAAATATATATATATATATATATATATATATTCATATGACTTTGGTGCATCAGTTTGAATCGAAACCAAAACCAAAACTTATGAAAATATATATATATATATATATATATATATATATATATATATATATATATATATGTGTGTACAACTTGAGTACCTTCAGCTATAATCGAAACCGAAACCAAAACGTATGAAGAATTCTTGGTAAAATTATTTATAAAAAAATAAATGATTTGAGTGCCATCAGTTATAATCGAAACCGAAACCAAGACTTACGAAGAATTCTTGATAAAATTATTTATAAAAAAAAAAAAAATAGATTACTAGAGTGCCACCAGCTATAATTGAAACCGAAACCAAAACTTATGAAGACTTCTTGGTAAAATTATTTATTACAAGAAATGGAAGTCCATAACAATTAAAGGACAGTCACTCGGAGGTAAGTATGACACACAAAATAACACACACGCTATCGTATTACCATATAGATATTGAAATACAAATACAATGTGAATTATTTTATTAAAAAATTAATCCCTATTTACGCCTCTTTTATTTGAAACAAAAATCCCATTTAAACATTTGCTGAAACAGAAAATAATAAATGATTATGAACAAACACACATACGAGTATAAGATACACGACATCTCATAAAATGAAATGATATGAAGACAGAATGTATGAAAGGCAGAAAACCAATTAAAATCATAAGAAAAAGTTCAAAAAACAAAAAGAGATTGACATGTTTCTTTCTGATCAACAAACGTCTTTTGAAGAAGTTTTCTGGAGCGGTTCGATGACCTCAGCGAAACTGGTCAATATCTACTTTTTCCTATGGCATTATTTTTTTTTTTTTTCATTCTGTCTTTCATATATATCTTTAGCTTTCTACGAGAGAGTCACCTCTTATCAAGGGCTGAAGGCCACTCAAGAATAAGTGTTAATGAATGTTCTGTGGTCACCAAGATCGTTAGTGTCGGAAATTGAGTAGAATTAGACTATTTAAAGAAGCGGTTCAACAAAAACTTGTTTACATTAGACTTGAAGACAACCATGTTGTAGTTAGCTGGAAAGTAGGTCAGCAAAACAGAAAGCAAAACAAAGCAGGCGGGTAGTTCAATGAAAGAAGCTTAGTTGATGGAATTTGTGTTTAGATTTAGGCACCAATAGAAAGTGGAGGGAAACTTTTGATAGTGGTTATAGCTAGACGAGTGTTTATTTTTGTGAACGTTTGGTAAGGGGGGCTATAGATTGAATCTCGGAAGAGCACTTGTCATGAAAATAGAGATAGAGCAGAGACAGGCTTGCAACATCTCTTCTTCGATGGAATAGGAATGCAGTCTTGTAATTGTATCCTCAGTAATTACTGCCTCCTATAGATGTTTTGGCTCACCACGTCACAGTTAACCACTTGAAGAAAGCCAGAGGATGAGTTGGCCGAAACGTGGTGAAACAACAACAAGTATGAAGATGAAGATAACAATCCACAAAAAGAATGAATACACAAGAATCATCTTCTTTTTTTTTCCTTGGAGGGAGTTTGTCAGGCTAACTGCAGTTAATTCTAGGAGTTAAATATTAATGTTACTTTCTTACAATACAAGTAAATAGAATTTAAAATGAATTTAAAAAAATAACCTAATTAAAATAATAGAATGTTTTAAATAGGAGATTAAACCATTTTAGTTGAGCCACCTACTTATGCAGTCGATGTATATGGTAATGTATATGTTGCTAACATAATGGTAATATCAGATTCAGTAATGTTATTACTTTTTGAAAACTTGTTGACTCCGTATTCTACAACCCTAATGATCTGTGTTGTTTGTTTACAAAGATCAAAAAGGTCACTAATTTTATTGAATATGTATAATTATAGATAATAGATATGTGTGTATGTATATGTGTGCATGTGTCTATTATATACGACATAATCACGTTGACACACCGGTTCTCGTTATACCACCGAAAATAAGTAATGTTGAGCCTGGCTAGTATCAGATGGGTGACCATTTGGGAATTCAAGATGCTGTATATGCTCTCTGCTTATCTTGGCATTGTTTCTTAGTCGTCTTGAACCTCCACTTGCCATTGGTATTTAACAATGTCTACTCAGGAGAGGTGTGGTTGGAGATTGTGCAACTTTTGCCACAAAAATTCCATGCGCAGGCACTCTTATAGTAGGTATCTATAGTCTGTCAAGACTGAAGGATGCTATCATATATATTGTACCTTAGTCTATAAAACGAACTTGCTTTGGACGAGTAAGGTATCTACAATCATCTAATACAAGTTGACTAGTCTACTTTGATATAATTAATGATCATCATTGACATTACAGTCCTATGTGATATCAAATTCAGTAATTTTATTAATTTTTGAAAACTTGTTGACTCAGTATTCTGCAACCCTAATGATCTGGGCTTTTTTTTAATTTTTTTACTCAACTTACGAATTAATTTTGTTTGTTTGATTTGCATCCATATATATTTTTAGACAAACATGGTTCTGTTACATCTTTTTTCTCTCAACTGTTGCCATATTAATGGTCATATTTGTGCTATTCAGTTTCTCTACTGGCTGATTAAAAAAGTTGTATATATATAAAAAAAAAAAACGAAGGTAAAAGCTAAAAACGTTCTTTATTCAAATTAGGATAATAATGATAATGATACCTTAAAAAGACATGATACATCCAAGATCAAAAAGGCCACTAATTTTATTGAATATGTATAATTATAGATAATATGTATGTTATGTGTGTATGTATATGTGTGTATGTACGACTGTATCTTAGTATACAAAAGGAACTTGCTTTGGACAACGAGTAAGGTATCTACAATCAGCTAATACAAGTTGACTAGAGTCTACTTTGATATAATAAATAACTTGAAAGAACTGCAATAGACAATGTGATATATAGATGTTTTAAAGTTTAGAGTTTGACAAAGAGAATTTAGTATGGATAGTCTATTCTAGTATCACAGTGATGTATATATGTATGCATGTATATGTGTGTGTGTGTGTATTCTCTCATGAGACGTTAAGCAAGTTTCCATATATATCAAATGCTAAAGTTATCTGTCTGCTTTTATATTTTATCTCTCCCATCCCGCCTGACTAGAATTTCCATACCAAGAATCATAATATTTCAAGTATGATTTGCAGAACAAAAGTTCAGAGACTAACAGAAGCACTTGGCATTGTTCAGTTTAGTTTATAGTCTACTAGCTGTATTTATCCGGCGTTGCTCGGTAGTGTTTTGTTGGAGTTTTTCCTTTTTTTTTTTTTTTGCTTTTTAACTATGCCGTTTTATTTTTCTCCACAAAATAGTTTTTTTTTTTTTCAAATAAAAAGGACTAACTATGTCTCCATAAGAACAAAGTTACATCTATTTTTAATGAGGGTATCTGATATGCTCAGTTGAAGTAGCTGGGTGGTCTTAACAGCGTTCAACTAATACAACTTAATAAATCAGATTCAGTTAAGATGGCTGTCATTTTGAGAAAAGCCATTAACAGTTTCATAGACTCTTAGATAGATGAACGTAGAAAAATCAAAGATGGATATTTTGAAATATTTCAATTTTATTTTTGTCACATTTCCGAGACCAATTGTTATATACTGATTATGGTTGCAAGAAAGTAAAGAATTATAATAATACCATCTTGCTGATGAGATAAGAGAAAAGACACAAGGTTTAGTTTAAGAAACCAAATGCTATTGAAATAGAAGCAACAACATACAGTGTTTATTATAGATTAAATAGACGAAAGACCATCTAGTAAAAGGAAAATAAATGAATTCTCACAGAAAACGAAGAAGGTTGAAAATTGAACTAATGAATGAGGTATGTGATGTGTCCCGGAAAGGGATATATTCAGTTGAAGTAGCTGGGTGGTCTAGGCAACATCAATCAATTGATGCAATCCAGTGAGTCGCCTTAATGAACGGTTGTTCATAGTCATAGCTGCCAATATCTTTAAGCTTTAGGCTTTTGGCATATCTTTAAACGTCTCTCTCAGAGTGCTATAACCGTCCATATTTATGGTTTACATCAGTCAATCATATTCTTATGAGAAGGAACCCGGATGTATTCATATTCATCACATCAAAAATTAAACCAAGTTATATTATATGATTCATAACAAGTTGCAACTATCTGCCAACTGAATTGACAAACCAGAATCAAATATCGATTTTATAGCAAGAAAACTATCCATGACAAAAATCGCAAAAGCGACTGACTTTACTTTATATATTAGATACCCAATTCCAAACCCAAACCAAAGTGACACTCACTGTAGGTGAGTTGAACCGGCTTCCTCTGAAGGATGAAGTTTCTAGGCAATATCATATTCACGGGCAGTCCTCAGTTGCTTATTAATATTCCTGTCATGGAAGATGACACTGTTAGGTTTTTGCAGTTCATGCAGGGAGGTGTCAATGTTTTAAAAGCATTTTAATGGTGGATGCTCTGACGAATTACAAGCCTTTGTATTCCCTCAATGTAAATACCCCCGTCAACCCGACAAGCAGCAAATTCCCACCCCTACACAGCAGAGATCCCTAGATGTAAGAAAGCCTTCTACTCTAATAGATTCTTCCCCAGAACTGCTAGACTTTGGAATTCTCTTCCGGGTTCCTGTTTCCCCAACTGTACTGACATGCAGAAGTTAATGTGAACAGAAATCTTGCTGCTCAACTCCCTACATATTATCTCTGCAGTTCATGTCCCTGATAGTAGCCCCATACATCAAAGTGACACTGTGCTTTGTTTGGGGTGAAATTGTGATAAAAAAAAACCAAGAAAAAACGTCCTCCTACCTATAGCACCTGGTATTAGCAAATGATCATCCTTCTGATACTGATCAGGCTCAACGTTGCTTAACTTCAGTGATCTAGAGGGAACATGATTATGTCTTAGACCTAATTCAAAAATGATCACTAAATTTTCCCTTCTGATACCAAATACCATTTTGAAATTATTGCTTTTTGATTCCAGAATTGTAACAACCTATTTAACAGAAAAAAAATTCAATGACATATAGGAAATATTTGTAGTTAGTTGTTTAGTTTAGTTGTTTAGGAAAACTTGATATAGACAGCATTAGTTTAGTTGTTTAGGAAAATTTGATATAGACAGCATTAGTTTAGTTGTTTAGGAAAACTTGATATAGACAGCATTAGTTTAGTTGTTTAGGAAAATTTGATATAGACAGCATTAGTTTAGTTGTTTAGGAAAACTTGATATAGACAGCATTAGTTTAGTTGTTTAGGAAAACTTGATATAGACAGCATTAGTTTAGTTGTTTAGGAAAATTTGATATAGACAGCATTAGTTTAGTTGTTTAGGAAAACTTGATATAGACAGCATTAGTTTAGTTGTTTAGGAAAACTTGATATAGACAGCATTAGTTTAGTTGTTTAGGAAAATTTGATATAGACAGCATTAGTTTAGTTGTTTAGGAAAACTTGATATAGACAGCATTAGTTTAGTTGTTTAGGAAAACTTGATATAGACAGCATTAGTTTAGTTGTTTAGGAAAATTTGATATAGACAGCATTAGTTTAGTTGTTTAGGAAAACTTGATATAGACAGCATTAGTTTAGTTGTTTAGGAAAACTTGATATAGACAGCATTATCTATGCTAAGTTTGGTTTGCTTTGTTCAATGAAAACTCGGCCCTTTTGTGGTAATTTAATGTTAAAACACAATACCTATTCTTGGATTAAAAGTCATGTTTATTAATCATTTCAGAAGAGTTTCCGATAGATAGCTATTCTATACAAAACCTAGAGATGAAAAAAAGAGTTTTTGGTGGGTAACTGTTCTGTACAAGTCTCAGACTTGAAAATTTCTCGCGTGGACATGAAAAAATTATGAGCAGGAAATGCGAGAAGATTTAATATTTTTATGGAGACGCTATGATATTATTGTAGCTTTTTTGTTAAAACTGCAAAAGTATTTATCTAAGCTTTCAGGGACGTCATAAAGTACGCTTAAATATGATATTTTAATTCTTGCAGATTTCTTATATATTATTATAGAGTTGATGTTCTATCGATTGTTTTTATATTATAAAGTTCCGATTTCAAAAATAAAAAAAATATATTCATATGACTTTAGTTCATCAGCTTAAATCGAAACCGAAACCAAAACTTACGAATATATATATATATATATATATATATATATATATGAACATTTTCCGGGGGGGGGGTACAGAATTTTATAACGGCTAAATACAGACCAAAAAGCATAAGGAATTTAAAAAATAAAAAATGAAAATAAAGGTTAGCTAACCAGGTTTCGTTCCTCACTTATCAAAGCTAAATCGAGGAAAATACGATTTAAAACAAACAAAAAAGTCATGAAAATGGTGGGGGTAGGGGAAAAAACAGAAATAAACGAGGGAAAAATTACATAGAGACTAAATTAAGTCCTAGAAGATTTTCTTTTTTCTTGCAAAGAGAAGGTCTCAAAGACTTAATAAAAAGAGTTTCTAAAATTTTCAAATGATAGGGAGAGTGCGACTTACTAAGGATCGTAAACATGTCAGCACTGAAATTCGTGGCACACGCATGGTTATTTATAAGATGGTCGCAAATCGCAGAACCTTACGTATTACTCAGAACATCCGAGGGTGGAAAATTTGCATAACGAATCTTTGAAGACACATGCTGTTTCAAACGAAAATCTAATCTTTGCGATGTTCGCCCAACAGTACGCACTATGTTGGGCGAACATCACAAAGATTAGATTTGATTTTGTTTTTTGTTTTGGCCTCACCATCGAATATAGTTTAAGGTCATATCTAGGGCCATCATATATTATGTGATGATAATGGCAACATTTTGTTTCATGAGACAATAGCTTTCTGCATCTAATGCGACTATTCAATCGAAACTAGAGTTGCCTATCAAGATGCAGGCCTGGGCAGGTGATAAAGAGACCTAGGTTTGCCCAATAACCAGGGGTCTCCCTCTCGGCATAGCAGACAAAGTACAACAGAAAAGCAAGCCATTACGGTCAGAGCCAGCACAGCTGCAGGAGTTTGATAGAAAGGTGTTGCAGTGCTTCTATCGAGACTCCGCACCAGATTTTTGTTGCAAGGATTTACTGCCTTAACTTTTGCTTTTCCCCAAGGCATCCACAAGACAGTGGAGCTATTTTCCCTAGCTGGGAAACACACACACACACACACACACACACACACACACACACACACACACACACACACACACACACACACACACACACACACACACACACACAAAATTTACTGAAATGTTAAAATACTCTAAGATTACAGTTTGTATAATACTGTAAAATTAAAGTCCATGTAAATATAAGTCTAAATATTTATAAGACAACCTCAGTCAGATAAAGAAGCTTAATATACGAGATAGAGCAATAATAAAAATAAAAATTTGGAATTAAATTCAGTAAATAAAAAAAATTATGACAAATTTATTAATCGACAAGTAATACAAAAATTTTAATTTTTGTTTTCCTTGTCGAATAATCAATGAAAATTTTTATATTCCTTGTTATTTAATTTTAATTTAATCAATTTTTCATAAATCTTTTAATTTACTGAATTTAATTCCAAATTTTCATTTATATGTATACATATTAGTGTTGGGACGATTAGTCGGAATCAGGAATCGGAAAATTCATAGCTTTTTGGGGTATCGGAATCGGTATCCGAATCAAAACCAATTCCTTTATTTATCGTTTTTATTTGAGTTTGGTTTAAGAAACATCTTCCATTACTTTTACGGATTAAAACATTCAGTTAGACTAAAATCTCTAGATCACCCCCTCACAAGTGTGTTTTTTGTGTCTGGGAAAATATATTCACATTTAGGATTTGTTTTTACAGTAATCGGAACAAAATAACACTTTTATAGTTAAATATTTAGAGATTTATAAAGAATCGGAATCAGTAATTGTATCGGAATCGGTAGTTTAGTACGGAATTGGTAAAAAATATTGGAATCGTCTCACCACTAATACATATATATATAATTATAAAACTCTGCTTGAATGTTGTCTTTGAAGATCGGGCAATTCCATCTTTAAAAAAATGGATGACAAATGAATTTATACATCTGTTCCGTCTGCCTGCTTCCCACCGGACTACAACTTGGATGTCTTCAAGTCCAATGTTAACAAATTCCTAATGAACCGCCCCCTTAAGTAAACACTTCATCAAATCTCCACACTAACGTAATGTACTTGCAATAACCCTTATCCCTGAGTGGCTTCCGGGCCTTGATAAGTGGTGATCACTGTGTAAAAAAAAAAAAAAAAAAAAAACATACAAACACACACACACACACACACATATACATATATATATATATATATATATATATATATATATATATATATATAACAAATTTGATTAAGTAAAGTAATATATAGTATAAGCCATGACATACTTGTATATTTATATACAACATAAAAGAATTTCTCTCTAATGCTATCGTTAAATAATAAAACAGCAAAAATATAAAACAAAAGTGAAAAATAAATTAAGTAAAGGAGATGAAACAGAAGGCGTTGCAAGTACTTAAATATGTTGAATAAAAACGAAAGCTAAATATGATGAAGCTCACAGGAAGATCGATTCCATGAAGCGGGAAAACAATGAAGGGAGATAGAAACAAAGCTAATATTACGAAGCGAAGCTCTTGAGGATAAACTTGATCAAGAGAATGAATACATGGCTGATATTCAATCTCAGATATATGCGGCTCTTCGAAATTGGACAAACGCAGAAATGAGAACTGTATATGAAAAGAACAAAGAGCATTGATGACAGTGGATAAGAAGACATTGCACTCAAGAAAGCATCTTGATTATATTTGAACGGGGGGGGGGCAAAAAAAAAACATGAAAAAATATAAGCATATATCGATTCTAACATTAAGGGTTTTGAAAATCACACGCCGTTCATTATTAAAAAACAAAAGGGAAAAATATAGTAAAAATGGCCAAAAAAAATATCTTTGATTGGTCGGAAATGATCATGTGTTAAGAGAGAAGGGCATATTTGAAGTAGTCGCCTGTCGGGTACATAATTGATTTAGGGGCTGTGAAACTCCTTTCATGGCAAATATGGACATGGAAATAATAATGAACAAAAAAGAGTTTTTTTTTTTTATATAACTAACAACTAGGCTGGTAATAAGTTCGTATTTAGTTATATTGATTTTTTTTTGTTTGTTTTTGTTTTTTACTTCATGGGGGCAGCATCCTCTTGTTCCATCAGCCACGACTGGATAGAGGTCCTAAGCAATTTGTCAGGAGAATATCAATTTTTATAATTAATTTTTCCAAGTACTCTAATCGAGTGCAACGGGTCCTTATGGTTACATCGACCGAAACGTTGTGAAAATCACACTCAAGATGAAAACAGTAGTCTGACGAATCCAAATAATACAAATAACCAATCCTCATCTCAAAATTTCAGAGAAAAAAAGCTATTTTTAAGATAGGATCTTTTTTGGGTTTTGATAATTATCGGATCTTCTCACTTATCTAATTTTTGTTTACTTTAATAACTTTACTTTATAAAAAAAGTTACTTTGTGTGTGTGTGTGAGTTTCTTCCTCATAGGTTCCGAAACGGCTGCGCCTTCTTTTGCAAATTTCACACAAATCTAATTTATATGTCTGGCAGTGTTCTTAGATATGTTTTGTACAGAAATTCATCCGATAAGTATCAAAAGTCGAAAAAAAAAATCATATCTTAAAAATAGATTATCCCTGGTTACTTTCTGTTCAGGGGAGATTATTACTGGTTACTTTCTGTTCAGGGGAGATTATCCCTGGTTATTTTCTGTTCAGGGGAGATTTTCCCTGGTTACTTCCTGTTCAGGGAAGATTATCCCTGGTTACTTCCTGTTCAAGGGAGATTATCCCTGGTTACTTTCTGTCCAGGGGAAATTTCTCTTGGTACTTCCTGTTTAGGGGAGATTATCCCTGGTTACTTACTGTTCAGAGGAGATAATCCGTGGTTACTTCCTGTTCAGGAGAGATCACTTCTAGTTACTTCCTGTTTTCAGGAACAGACAACCCTTATGCCTATACACTCCCAAGCAGGTGGTTTCAATTAATAAAAACCTACACTTCTTAAACTCTACGACTGAATGAAAGAAGGAAATATAATTGTGCTATGTAGTAATAAAGAACAATGGAGATCTTGAAGATAAAATATTTTAACAAAATATTTTGGAAATGTGTGGATGCACTTGTTTATAGCAATGGTTTGTGGTTTCAATGAATTTTATATGCATTATCAGTGCAGATGGTTAATTTCTAATCAGTGTCGACATTTTTTTTTCTGCTTCCAGATGAGTCTTATTTCTTTGTGAAAAACATTTGGTCAATTATGATTATATAGTCCTCTTCTGCTATCAGTTGATATGATTCATATAAAAAAAAAGCATTTGCATTCCTCTCTTACCTTCTATCTCTTCCCTTCATTTCTATGCATATAAAGTTATATATGTCTATATCTCTTCGCTTTATGTACAAAATAATCTCCTAAACGAATGAACGGATCATTATGAATTTTGGAATATATAATTTTTTTATACTTTAACACTCTGCAGATGCATATATATATATATATATATATATATATATATATATATATATATATATATATATATAAATATATATTATATATATAAATATATATGTATAAATATATATGTATAAATATATATGTATCTTTATCTTAAGGTATCTTTCTATGTTTATATATTTTTATGGAAAGGATTCATTCCTAAACTAATTGACTGATCATTTTGAATTTTGTAACACAGCTTCTAGGCACAAGGGTGGGTACTATAAGCTATATTTAGTTTAATTAGGTTTTATGCAAAGGAATCGAAGAAATAGTGAAAACTCTTTCTGAAAATTCAAATATCTCTGAAGTTTGTAAAATTTCAACAATAGGCAATCGAAATAAACAAATATTCCCAAAATTTTTATTTCTTTGGAGTATTTTAAAGAGATCATCAGGAGCATAATAAGGAAACCTAAAATATTTCAGACTTGCATTGAATTTTATACATAGTCAATAGACAACAATTAAACAAAATTTCTGGAATTCCAATCTCTATTTAAGACCAATTAAGCTTAAATCTTTAAATGTAGATATTTTCTAGAATGAAAATCACGTAATGGATTTTAATCAAAATTGGAATCTTGATTCTAATTTTCGTAA
>NC_136485.1:155176827-155226827 GCF_053919585.1 Euprymna scolopes | reverse complement strand
ATTCAACCCAAATTTACAACCCTTCCTTTTCATAACCTATCATACTTTCATAAATCAGAGTCCATTTTCTGTAGGCTGTTTTTGAACCCAGTCAACGACGGGTACTTTTGCTAGTATATATATATATATATATATATATATATATATATATATATATATATATATATATATATATATAAATCATAATTTAGGAATTTAAATTTTATGATTTGAAACGGTTAAATTTCAAATATAAAATTTTTATTGTATGCAAAACAAAGAATAAATTTTAATAAATATTTTTCCTTAACCCATGAGTTTTCGATGTTTATTCATCTCCTCAGAGGAAAAATATTCGCAAATATTATAAATGGTTTGCACCTAATTTGCTAAAGGCAATAATCAGAGAAAATAAAAAAAGTTTTTAAATCAATGTTTTCATAATCACTGTATTTGCATACCAGTAGATTTATTGCATTTCATTATATGTGTGTGTGTGTGTGTGTGTGTGTGTGTGTGTGTGTGTGTGTGTGTGTGTGTGTGTGTGTGTGTGTGTGTGTGTGTGCCAGCGTTTTTGTCGATCTTACCATGCCAGATCTGGGATAGAAACCAGCATATAATGGAGGAGCACAAATTATGTTTTCTCACCTTTTTTTTTCAAGTTTTCACAAACTCAAAATGTGTGAAGTGTCGGTTTCCTATTATAAGTCTTGTTCTACACAAGGGTCAACCAGGTTGACAAAACACAGATACACTCAACAGATACTGTAAAGTATAGCTTTTAAATATACTTTATATTAGCTGTTATAAAGCATACAATCGAGTCAACTAATATATATATATATATGTGTGTGTGCTATATATCTATGATATATTCTATATATATATGATGGATACTCTCACACAGATAATTGCTTTATAGTGGTGAAAGCTTTGTGTAGAACCAACCACACTTTTTGGTACAATAGCTAATCTCAGTCATCGCAATGACTGCCACAAGACAGAGCAGATAGTAGACCTCGGGTTTTATATTAGAGTTTTCCTTCTTCTATATGCATGTCTTAATAAAGACTGAGGGTGTATCTCTCCCAATTGAGTAAATGCCCACACAGATACTAATCTGGAAATTGCATCCTGGCGGGGTACATACAGCGCCCAGCATTCCCAAATGGTCACGCATCTGATACTAGCCAGATTCATCTTTGCTTACCGTCCGTGATCTGGTGAAAACTAGTGTGTTAACATGATTATGTTGTATTATATAAGCGAGATAAGACACAGATTAAAAATCAGGTGAAATATCCTGATAGATATTACTTGAGGTAATACTTTCAGGGTGATCCTAGCCAAAAAGGAGGAGCTCAATATTTAAGAATAGAGCAATATGTAAGTTTAGTGGTTAAAGTTAAATTCTGAAAATTAAAATATGGACACATATATTCGAGTTAAGAATTTATTGTTTGACAAAAGGAGTATATAGAAGAGGGTTATGCTAACTATTCTTAACTCGAATATATGTGCCTATATTTTGATTTTCAGAATTTAACTTTAACCACTAAACTTATATATATATATATATATATATATATATATATATATACATACATATATTACTACTTCATTTAATCACATAACTTAGTATAAGAAGATAAAAGTTATGCGTAAATTTTCAGTATTTACGTCAACAGTGCTCAATACATAAGTAGAGCTAGGTAGTAAGTTATGAACTATATATATATATATATATATATATATATATATATATATATATATATATATATATGTAAGCTATAATGATAAATCGATATTGTATCTCCTCACTTTCTTTCACTAAAACAAAAACTACAATCCATTTTAACTTGTTTTGTGTTAATACTTCAATATTTTCATCATTTAATAACTTTTAATATATATACTAGCATGAAAATTTATAACAGAGGTGGTAGTATTTCATTTGCATAAGGGACATTCCATGCCAAATCATCCAGGCCACTTCACCCCACCAGAATTTTTTATCCTTTTGACCCCTCTAAGATATACATAAGTTATGATGAACCGCCAAATTTCAGATCCAAAAATCAATGAGAACCCTGTTTTTAAACTTAGCCAAAATAAGGCCAAGAGGCTGAAAAAGGACTGTCACGATGCATCGTGACAGGACTACCCATTGTTACAAAATTATAATTTTTTTGAAAAATATTTAGTTTCTGGCCTAGAAAATTGCACTTATGAGGGTTTTTTGATTGAGGAATCCGAAAATCAACCTTGGAAAGGCAGGGGAGTTCATCTTGTGGGACATTTTTGCCTATTTATATGCCGAGACAGCTTCCATGGGAACCCCCAAAAGGACATAACTTTGGGGGTCAAGAAATATCAACTCTAGGGGGTCAGAGGTGATATCTGTTTTAATATTTAGAAATCCAAAAGATAGAACTTTCAGAGTATATATAGGTTCATACTTGGTATTTTATTCCTTCACATTGAAATTTAATGCCGAAAATTGACAATTTAAAAAAAATCGTAGTTGAAAACGCTCAATTTTCGTCTAATGTTGATAGTTTCATGGCTGCCTGAGTGTAATTTAGAGGTATACATGTGTTTAACTCATGATTTTATATTTCAGTGGCTAAATTCTATTCTAATTGTGCAATGAGCAGTTCTTTATGTGAGCATGTTACTTCAAAATTTGGGAAGCTTGAGATTACGGCTTGTTTGGTATCTTTTGGACAAGGTTTCACATAACTATAATCAAGCGTTCAAATTCAGGCAGAAAAATGAAGAAAAAACATTGAAATTTTATCTAAAAGTAAGAGAATTTAGCCATTGAAATATAAAACCATAAGATAACCACATATATAGAGCTTTGCATGCAAGTATTGTTCTTTTCAAACTTCTTGTAAGAAAAAAATACTCGAACTGAGATCGAAACCAAAACTTAAAGACATTGACTCAAGTACGATAACCAGTACACCCACTGGCCACAATATTTACAAAGTGTTTTCAAAAAATCTTATTCTTAATATAAAAAAAGCTGTCATGTTTCTCGACCGCACATGCGCAAGTCGTGAAACAGTTAGCGAGCAAATAAAAATCCGATGAGGCTCACCTATTAATTTTTTCAATTTTGACCCCCTTAGCCGCCATTTTTCCAGATGAAAACTAATTAAATGTTTTCCACATGTCTGAAAACGCTATATAACAAATTTCAAGTCTGCAGATAAAAAATTTGTTGAGTATATAGGTTGAGAAGTGTCCTTACACACATACACATCCTCACTTTTATAGATATACTAGCAGGCCGCCCAGCGTTACCTGGTCGTAAAATACGCATGAATATTATATTTTAATTAATGCAGAATTCTTATTTATTAGAAACAGTAAGTCTTAAACATAAGATTAAATTCCTTTAAAAAAAAAAGAATGAAGTAAAACAAAAAACGAAAAGAAACTGAGACATGCGTATGTGAGTATTGTTTTGTTTTTTTTTTTTCTAAAAAATAAAAAAAATACTCTAACTGAGATCGAAACCAAAACCTATAGACAGTGAGTCAAGTATGATAACCATTAGACCAGCGTGACATGATCTTTAAAGGGTATTTTCAATGTACTCATATTTAACAGAAGTAATCTGTAAGGTGAATTATTCATGCATGCGCATTCGTGAAACAGTTAGCAAACAGATAAACATCCGATGACTCCCACGTACCAATTTTTCAATTTTTATTCCTTAGCAGCTCTTTTTTTTCGGATGAAAAGGGATTAAAAAGTTTTCCACGTGTCTGAATATCTTATATACCAAATTTCAAGTCTGTAGATAAAACAATTCGTTGTGTATATAGGTTGAGAAGTGTACCTACACACACACATTCTCACTTTCATAGATATATAGATTACTGTAACTTTATTAGACAGAATACATTATAGAATTTAACATAATTTCATAGACAGCAGCAGGAGCAGCAGTAGGTTCTTCAGTTTTAATTTAAACAACTCTTATAAAAGCGACTTTCATCATCCTTGTTGATTTAACTGCTTCCAATGCAACCACTATCATCACTTGAGCTTTATTTCTACTTGTTTACTGTCTTCCTTTGCATATCATTATCAACATTGTTGCAAATGAAAGGGATTGTAACAGTCGTAAGATGGTTTTCCTAGCTGTTTTTACTTTAATTTAATTAGAGGGAATTTTATTATTAAATTAATCTTGCAATAAATTTGAATCCGGAATCAACACAAGTTTTGTGCACGAAGCTTAATTGATGTCCGCTGCAAAAATAGACCATTGCCACTCCCCAAGCTTTCGTTTGGTCTTTTTTTTTTTTTTTAATTTTTTATATTTCTTCCTTCTATATTTAATTTCTTAATGAAACTTGTTTTAAATCTGCTGCAACATTATTCAAATTCACACTGGATTTTATTTTTTTTTCTTCAGTATTTTCTTTCCTTATTTATTTATTTTTTCTTGCGATTGCACCGAATGACATTGAAAATCTAAATTGTATTCCTATTAGATCAAGCAGAGATCCTTAATCTTTGTTTTCACAAAATTGTTACTTTTCTTAATTTATTGTAAAGTGGTTTTCAATTTTTCAAACTAATAAATCAAGGATGTCCAAAATAATTTATGACCAGTGTTCAATTTGTAATATTTGACAATATTCATTTTTTTTTTTTGCATGGATGATAAAGTCTCGTTGCATTTAACCATTTCATGATATATAAGACCAAATATCTGTTTTTTTTTAATAGAAATCACTCCGTACAAGGCATGAAACCTCTTAATGTAAGGAGCCAACAGAAAAAGGAACAAAAAAAACAAAAAAAAACACTACTTTAAGGTAAAAAAAAAAACCCAAAAAACTATCCAACTGTTAGATAGATGAATTCCGACTCAGAAAACAGCAATTATTACCTCTTTGTCAGATAGATTTCTCATGGATTATGAGGACTAAAGGACAAAAGACACAAATTTAACTCTGGCAATTTATAAAGATCACAGTCATGGAAGAACTCGTGTAAAAATATGTTTAGGTATTAAAAAAAATTTTCATGGCTAACTCGATTATCGCCCTTTAACTCTGGTAACCAGAGGGCGACACAGCCACGTCACTTCCTGTTCTGTATATTTCTGTCTCTTTTCGTTGAACTCTCAAAAAGTCAAGATGTGAGGGTGGCGCACTCCTGATTGGCATGGCCAGCCAACCAGCCCTCCTGACTTAGCAGCCTAGCCTCTTAGCAAAATACTTTGCAAATAACGTTACTTAATTCCTTCTTAATCTTACTATCTCTATATTTATTTCCTCACATATGTATTTATGTAAATGAATCTACATTCTTTCACTATCATATATCGGTAGGGGAACCTGGGGCAAAATGAGATAGCGGGGTAAAACCAGACACCACAGATAACTGAAACAGAGAAAGAGAGAGCTCTTTCGTGAGAAGTCTGATCAAGAGATCACGTGGTAACGCCTTGCCGCCAACGTCTACCATTGTTTTATTCAACCCTGTACATCAAAAAGGGGTAAGTATTCAAAATGTATCTATTTTGATCTGTGATGAACTGTACTCTGAGAGTGCAGAAAGCTGTGTAGCCTGTCAAGGGGACTGTAGGAAATGGGCACACTACGACTGTGCAGGTCTAGACGAATGCAAGAAGACCCCAATCTTCATTTGTGAGCTCTGTGAAGATTGACTTATTCAGACCAAGATCCGTCTCATTTTGCCCCAAGCATGGGGCAAAACGGGACAGTACAGTTAGCTGATTAAATCATCTGTATTTCTTTTGAAAATAAGTTCTCATCTTTTTTTTGTTGTGGCATTGTTTTCCAATACTTTGAATGTTCAATACACAGAATATGGTTTATATGCCAATGCTACCTTTGACTCGACAGTTCTTTTTCCCTTAAGTATCTCGTTTTGCCCCACGTTCCCCTATGTTTCGTCTCATCATTAGGCGACCTTTGCTTCTCAATCACTCTACCATTCATAAACACCTATGGAGAATAGGATCCCCATTACATAAGCAGGCCATCCTGTCTCCACAACGTTGTTTTTTTTTTTTTTTGTTATATATTACTATATTAAAATCCAGTTAATATAATAAAAACAATAATTCAGTTTCATTTTTCCATATAAAATTCTGTGGTCATTTCGTTTTGTTTCTGCTTATTCACATAACATTGACACTTTCCAAATATGCTTTTCTCAATTTTAGATGCATAAAACTAACTGGATTTTAATGGAAATGGTTCCTCATTTAGTAATATATAACGAAAACAAGAACAAAGCTACTTTTAATATCTAAACAGATTTTTTCTTGCATTCTTCCATGACCGTGGTCATCATAAATCATATTAACTTTATATAGATACATATCAGTGCGAACACTGGCGAAGCCTAATTGTTTTTCCAGATGAATTTTGGTGGAAGGTGTACACTAATATTCATAATGTTAGTTAAATTCAGAAAACCGTCATTTCTTGCTTGTTTGGTTGCATCAAAATTCCCTAGAAACTTTCGATCCTTATATATGAGACTACGGCGATGAAGCTATCTACAGGGCACTATTGTTGCTTAGCAACTACTACTTTACTTAATTGCTATCAGATTGCTGCAAGAGTTTTTGTTGATTAAAGGTTTCATCTTGAGAATCAAAAAAATGTTTTGGAAAATGTCTATTTATAGCAATAACGATCTTTGCTCTCTATAACTCGATTCCATCTCTCAACGCGCTTATAAATGCTTCACTTGTAAAATTATTTAGGTTTTGAGGTAAAATATCAACCTCTTCTCATGATGTTAGACTAATTACGTTTCTCATGAAAAAAATAAACGTTTTATTATTAGCTCGCATGGAACTTTCACACAAGTCATCAAAGATCTGATTGGAAACCTCTTGTGGTGTTCTTTGGATGCTGAGTGACAACAAGTCTCCCCAGACGTCCACCTATCTCCACCTCCTTTGATAGCACTTGCAAATAAATTTGCGTCATCGCAACAGCCTCTTAGCATTGATTTCTCACTGGCAGCAGCCATTGATCTATACTGGAATTTGAGTGGCACTAAGCCTCCCCAAGATCTTTGCACTTGTCCAGTGGAGGTCTGGTCAGCACTCTCTCCTCAGTCTTTCCATCCTCCTTGACCCTTCTCAGCTTTTTGGTATCACTTTTTTTTCGGGGGGGGGGGTGATTATTATTGTTAATAATAAACTTTATTAAAATGGTGTTATTAAACTTTTGGTGCCACTATTGTTAAAAGTAAAAAGTAAATATAGCCCGTCATTATATATATATATATATATATATATATATATATATATATATATATCGCAAAAGTGACTCAAATATTTAAGTATATCTCTCCATGAGATAACACTGAAAAAATGATTTTTTTACAAAATGAAAAGTAGTCTGTCTGCAGCATATATAACAGAGTTAGTTTATTTTCCTCTCAACATGACCCAAGGAATAGCCATTAAAAGCTAAATCCCTGACAATAAAAGTGAGTACACCCCTAAGAAACTACTACCCTAAAAAGTGAGTACAATCCTAAAAAAACTACGCCCCTAAATGTCTAAATTAAGTACTGCTTTTTGCCCCTCCAAAATGTCATGTGACTCATTAGTGTAGCTATGCCATGTTTT
Source organism: Euprymna scolopes (assembly GCF_053919585.1). Taxonomy (NCBI): domain Eukaryota; kingdom Metazoa; phylum Mollusca; class Cephalopoda; order Sepiida; family Sepiolidae; genus Euprymna; species Euprymna scolopes. The sequence goes on along the minus strand of NC_136485.1, from coordinate 155,219,200 downwards.
CATAGGGAGCAGGTGTATTCAAATTTGTAGTGCAACTCTCACACTCTCTCTTACCAGTCAATGAAAGATCCAACGTGGCACCACATTGCAAAAAAACTCTCTGAGGATCTTAAAAAAATGTATTGTTATGCTACTAACACCTTGAAACTGAACTGCAGCACAGTGGCTAAGATCATCCAGCATATTAAAAGAGCAGGGTCCACTCTGAACAGGCCTCGGGTAGGTCGTCCAAAGAAGCTGAGCACACGGGATGAGCGTCACATGCAAATTCTTTCTTTGAAAGATCGGCGTAGGAGTGCTGTTGTTACAGAGATTAAAGAGGTTGGAGGTCAGCCTGTTAGTGTTCAGGCCATACGCTGCACACTACATCAAATTGGTGTGCATGGCTGTTACCCCAGGAGGAAGCCTCTTTTGAAGGCAATACACAAGAAAGCCTGCAAACAGTTTGCTGAAGACATGTCAACAAAGTCCATAGATTGCTGGAACCATGTCCTATGGTCTGATGAAACGACATTTAATTTGTTTGGTTCTGATGGCCTTACACATGTGTGGCGCCGACCAGGTGAGGAGTACAAAGATGTGTGTCATGCCTACAGTCAAGCATGGTGGTGAGAATGTCATGGTCTGGGCTGCATGAGTTCTGTTGGAGAGTTACATTTTATTGAGGGAAACATGAACTCCAATATGTACTGTCAAATACTGCAACAGGGCATGATCCTATCCCTCCAGAAACTGGGTTGCAGAGCAGTGTTCCAGCATGACAATGACCCAAAACATACATCCAAGACAACCACTGCTTTACTGAAGAGGCTGAGGGTAAAGGTGATGGACTGGCCAAGCATGTCTCCAGACTTGAACCCAATAGAACATCTTTGGGGCATCCTCAAGCAGAAGATGGAGGTGTGCCAAGTCTCAAATATCCGCCAGCTCCATAACGTCGTAATTGAAGAGTGGAAGAGCATTCCAGTGGCTATATGTGAAGCTCTGGAGAGTAAAGGCAGTTTTGGATAATGATGGTGGCTACAAAAATATTAAGAGTTGACATGTTGTATGTTAATATTGACAACTTTTTGTAAGGAGTGTATGCACTTTTGTTGCCAGGGATTTAGCTTTTAATGGCTATATTTTGAGTTATTTTGAGGGGAACATAAATTAAGTCTATTATATATGCTGCAGACAGACTACTTTTCATTGTGTTAAAACATCATTTTTTCAGTGTTGTCCCATGAAGATATATACTTAAATATTTGAAGAAATGTGAGGGGTATACTCACTTTTGTGATACGCTGTATATATAACAGGCATACGTTAGTGAGGATTAGATAAATTTATCTATTTTATTTTTTAATTTCTTCTCAAAGGTCTTTATATTTCGATATGGTGGACATTTGGCCAGAATAGAAAACAATCGCATCCCAAAAATCATATTGTATGGAGAATTGGAAAATGGACACAAAAGATTGGTGGGTAGAAACTCCGCTACAAGGATGTGATAAAGTTGTGCCACCTAAAGGCAATGAATACAAACATGAAAAATTGGAAAGAGCTAGCAGCAGACCGAAGTTGCTGGCAAAGTAGTCTTCATAAAAGAAAGGCAGAAACAGAGGCAAAAATAAAGGCCAGGTCTAAACAAAAATATTACCAAAGCACAACCCTGGTAACTATCCATGCGCTACTAATGATGCTGATGATGATTTCGAATAATTTTAAATAACAATTTAACAGTCATTTAAAATAACATATATAATTCGACTCTATCTTGAAATAATTTCTCGAAATTAATTTTGCATTTTTGTTTCATTTTGCTTTTAGAATTTTTTCTATAATTTTTATGGTATTTTGTTTATTTATTTACGTATTATTACCTTCAAACAATTTATCTTTTAAATATTAATAATGTTGATTTGCACATTGCTGAAAAGTGATCAATCCATTTTAAACATAAATCATAGACTTTTCTAACATTTTAGCAAAATATACCTTCAGCTTGGTTTGAAGATTAAAATATCGTTTTGTGTTTGTGCAATCAGCTTAAAGCAAATTAGATTTCATTTTTCAGATTTGCAAATGCTTTTCTTGATATTTAAATAAGAAAAAGAGAAATTCGTATCATTTAATACTGTCTTACAGATTATAGCCATTTCTATTAGATTTCAAATTTGATAAAGTGTCTTACTTAAGGAGGCGGTCCATCAGGAATTTGTTTATGTTGGACTTGAAGACATCCAAATTGAAGTCAGGTGGGAAGCAGGCAAGCAGTAGAGAGTTCCACAGGCGTGCAGTTCTAAGAAAGAAGCTTTGTTCATGGAATTTACGTTTTAATTTAGGCACAGATAAAGAGTGGGGAAAATTATTGACAGTGGTTTCAGCTAGACGGGTGTTTATCGTGAAAGATTGGTGACAGGGGACCAGGGATTGGAGCGTAGACGAGCACTTGCCATGGAAATAACGATAAAACAAAGACAGGCTTGCAACGTCTCTTCCGTTGGAGAGAGGTTGCAGGGAAGAGAAAAGGGCATCCGCCACTAAACCACGAAGTCTATTTTGTACTCTTTCAAGGCAGGATAGGCTGTTTTTAGCAGCTCCTGCCCAGATGTCGCAGCAGTATTCCATCCTTGGACGTACTTGGCTTTTATATATTTTATAATGCTGTGTGAGAACGAGTGTTCTCATTATAGAAGATTACTCAATTATTATAGAAGATTAACTAAAAAAAAAAGTCGTTTTCTGGTAAACATTGTTGGGAATATTGCAGAAAAATATAAATAATGTTTTAATAATTTGAAAGAAAAAAATTATAAATTAATCATGGTGATACGCTTAAAATAGATTATAATGATTTAAAACGCATCGAATTGATATTTAAAATATCAATCTCCTCTTGTAATGTTAACCTAAGGCCGTCTAATTGTTTCTGTAATCCTTGAAGAAAGTGATACTCCGAGAAGGCAAGGTGAACAGAATTTGCAGATGGAGTAAGATTTTCTAATCAAATTCTCCAAGGAGATCTTTGGTCAATAATGCTGTGTGAGAACTTGTGTTCTCATTATAGAAGATTATTCCATTTCTGGTAACTAAAAAAGGTCGTTTTCTGGTCAACATTGTTGGGAATATTGCAGAAAATATAAATGATTCTTTTTAATAATTTGAAATAAAAAAGTTATAAATTAATAATGGTGGTATTTTTAAGTACAAACAATATGCATAAAATAAATTACAATGGTTTAAATTGTCTACAAGCCTTCAAAACTTTGATGTGGAATACAAATCTAAATCATGTTTAATCTCATCTAAATTGTTTGTAATCAAAATAATATAATCCGAGGGAGTTAGGTTGAAATAATGACAAGATGCAGGATGGGACTAGATTTTTCAACCACATTCTCCTAGATTTTTGATTAGTAGTGCTGTATGAGAAAGAGTATCATGGCGGATGACTCCCTTTCTGAAGAAGGTTGTATTAAGGTCAACATGCACAAGAATATTGCAGAAAACTATGAATAACACTTACATATTTTGAAAGAAAAAAGTTAAAAATTAATCATGGTGGTACGTTTAAGTAACAACATGCATGAAATAAATTACAATGGTTTAAAAGTGCCTTAAATTGATATTTAAAAGTGCCACTTTCTCTGAAATCGTTTGTTCAACCAATCAGAGCTTTATTATTATATTGTTATATTATATCCATTATTATGCTAAATTTATATTTAATTTCTAATTATATTCCTCTGATTAATATCAGAAAACAAAAACTTTGGGGGACAGTTTTATTAAAATTTGCTTTTTAAAAATAAAATGACGAAATTTCACAACTGCTTACTTTGAATAAGAACTCATTTCGTGCATGCCATAAAGATATCGATTGGTCGAATTAAGGAAAAAAATAACAAATGACGATTTTAATTAAAATTATGAAATAATAATCAATTGACTATTTGGATTGGACAGATACATAATTAAATGATATTCAAGAATGACCAATTTCTACTTTTTCACTGCCATAAATTAAAACCATCGAATAACGGTTTAATTTAGTGTAATTAATTTACCTTAAGTGGAAAATCTAAGCTTTATCGATAATTACACCCTTCCATCTCTCATCTTTTGTTTATTCATGGGGATGTTTTAATTGGAGAAAAGAAGAAAAATGTATAAAATTCGGAGGGAAATAAATGAAGTTTAAAAAAAAATGAACAATTTAGATATTAATAAATACAAATTCTTTAAAAATAAAATAAATGAAGAATTAACAATATCATCAATATTTAAAAAGAAAAAGAAAAAGTAGAAAATTATTCGTCTGCCTGATATTCATGCTTTTCCCAACTAATGCAGATCTAAAATCGATACCAATTAAAATTCCACATACCTGGAGGACGGTTTATCACAAAATAACATCGCAACTAAAACGTTCCCCATGCTGTACCCTGACTTTAGGTCCAACCAAAAGTAAAGAAGATTATTCACTTTTCAAACTATACACAGGAAATAAAATTTATTTCCGTTTTTTTTTTTTTTTTAAATTTTCTTATTTAGCAAACTTGCACCCCTTCAACAAATACTCTCGACTAGTAACAAAACTAAGCGCCAAATAAAAGCACACATCTGTAGATGTTTCTAGATTCAGAAGATTCTTTTACTCTAATAGCATTTTTCTTGGACAGCTTAACTTTGGAATTCACTCCCTGTTTTCCAACTATTAATAATATATTTCTATTAAGAAAATAATGTTCAAGTTTTTAGAGGAATTTTATCACAAACTTTGAAGATTTATGAATTTTTGAGATGAGGATTGATGCTTTGTATTACTTTCATTATTCTGATTATTATTCTCATCTTGATTTTGTTATTTGCACAACGTTTCGGCCGATGTAGTCCCCAAACTTATTCACGTGCAGAACAATCTACTCCATGGATTAAATGGAAGATTCAGTTCAGTTCAGTCCAGAATGGGTTATTAAGTTTCTTAATATTGAAAAGATGCACCTGAAAGATGTCAGGTTATATTGGCCAAAAATCTTGTGGAAATAATAACAAAGACGGGAAGCGTCGTTTGAACAATCTAAACAATACAAACATCGAATGTTTGCACAATCTACGTTGAATTAAAACTTTTGAAAAAAAAAAATAAATAAAAAATAAAATAAAAACAAACAAAACTGTGTATCTAAACATCAGTAGAATTGATTGTGATTTCATTGAATCTGTTATATTTTAAAGAAACGCAAAAAAAGATCCGTTGAACACATCCACTCAAGCTGTGCCAGGTAACTTGCGATTATAATATAAATAAATCAGACATTCGAAGGGTGAATGCCTCGTCCGATATTTACAAAAAAGTTTACTGAATTAAGCAGAAATCTTACAATCTGCCTGCTATTCATGCTTTCCCCAACTAATGAAGTCCTAAAATCGATACCAATTAAAATTTTACGCACCTGGAGGACGGTTTATTGCAAAATAACATAGGAAAAAAAATGTTCCCCATTCTGTACCCTGACTTTAGGTCCAACCAAAAGTAAAGAAGATTATTCACTTTTTAAACTGTACATAAGAAATAAAATTCATTTCTTATTTAGCAAACTTGCACCCCTTCAACATAAATACTCTCGACTAGTAACAAAACTAAGTGCCAAACTCATCACCACACCACCACAATGTTGTATCTCTATGCCTGTTTTACAAATATTTTAATGGAATGTGCTCTGATGAACTCATTGCCCTTGTGCCCCCTTGACATACATATTCCGACAAACCCGCTTAGCAACAAAATCTCACCCCTTCACTGATGAGGTCCCTAAATGCCAGAAAGCTTTCTACTCTAATAGTTTTTTTCCTTCAAACAGCTAGACTTGGGAATTCCTTTCCTGCTATCTGCGATTTGCATTCCTGGCTGTACTGATATGCAGAAGTTTAAATTGTTAATCTTTCTTAGGCATGGCCCAAAATAGTTGCCCTTTACGTCCAAGCGGCGATATGCCCTTGTTAGTGGCGAATGTGAGTAAAAAAAAAAAAAAAAAAAAAAAAATATCACACATCTGTATAGGTTCCTAGATGTAGAAGATTTTTTTTGTTTTTTACTCTAATAGCCTTTTTCTTTGACCACTTGCCTTTGGAATTCACTCTCTGTTCACTGTTTCCGCAACTGTATTAACATACAAAAAAATAAAAGTAATGTGAACAAATATCAAAGTTATTTCCCCCCTCCTCCAATTCAGTGGCAGTATGCCTGGTTTATGATGAGCAAAAGTTAAAAAAAAAACTTGAGTTTTCATATAAAAATTTCTAAATTGATTTTACAGTTTAATTGTTCAATAAAATGAAACATTTTAAGTTAAAAAAAAAAGTAAAACTTAAAGAACAAACAGCACGTGTCTTTCTGGCTTTAATAAAAAATAGTTTTTGTTTATTCCTTCAATTTAAGACTCAACACAAGTGTAATTATAGACAAATGTTCATATTATTATTCATCGGACTACTGTTCTCATCTTGATAGTGATTTTCACGTTTCGGTCGATGTAACCTTCGACCTTCTTCAGCTGTATCTTGTCAAACTCGGGAATTTGGATGAAATTCCGAGTGGAACCCTTTATTTACTTCATGGGAGTAGCATGCTCTTGTTCCGTCAGCCATGACTGGATAGAGGTCCAAAATATTTTGCAAATATATTTTTTCAGTCGCCCACACCGAGGATTGAACCTTCAGGAGAATATCACTTTTACAATTGATTTTTCCCCATACTCTAACCACTGCGCCACTGCACGAAGTAAATAAAGGGTTCTACTCGAAATTCCGTCCAAATTCCCGAGTTTGACAGAAACATTCCCGAGTTCGACAAGATACACCTGAAGAAGGTCGAAGGTTACATCGACCGAAACGTTGTGAAAATCACAGTCAAGATGAGAACAGTAGTCCAATGAATAATGATACGTATAACCAATCCTCATCTGAAAAATTCAGAAACGTTATAGACAAATGTTCCTATTTACTTGCTTCCTTAAGAGGGCAGAGTTAGAGACAATGTCGGTTTTTAATGTGGGGGGAAAAAAACAGTTTCCCAAAAAGGGACACTCTGGATCAGAATAATAATTATTCCGGTCATGAAGGATTTCTCCTCCACTGACCGACGATAGCAAAATAGAAGTGTAGCATCAGAACAGATACTACACTTTGAACTTCGCCCGAAGGCCAAGAAGCATTATTTATTTAGTGAGAAGAAGTAATTTACCATTTTTTTTTATTCTAATGAACCGTTTATGCATTAAAGACTGAGCTCCAACTTCTTGTCTCTCTGTAACATAATATACGTTTACCGATGCATTAATACACAGAACCTCGGGACCCAACACGCTGTGGCTGAGTACGTTGCAAGGAACAAAAGACAACTAATAACTCGACTCATTTTTTCACCATTATAACAACAACATTTATTTCCGGTTACTTTCCCAAATAAAACGTGATTGTGCTCCTTCTCACTGACATCTGTCTTCTAAAACGTCACCGTCACTCTGTGCACACATTCTTTTATATTCTTCTATTTTCCTACTGTGACGTCACTTCGCATTTGCATATCTGCACTCCATTATATTTCCTTGCAAGCTATTCACAGCAAGAATTTGTTTTTTACCGTAAGAAAAAAAAAATTTTTTTTTCTTACATGTGTACAGGTTTCCTATCTAGGACACATTGCCATGGGAACGCTTCCCTGCGGTTTATAACAGTTATCTTCAAGTGCAATATCAACAGATTCTTGTTATAAACCGTCCACACAAGTATTCAAACTTGGTCTATCTATACCAGCAATCATTTTCAGTTCTTTCATAAAATTTTTTTAAAGTTTTTAACCGACAATCATATCATCTCATTGATTTTTATCCCCGAATTGCTTTGACCTTGATCACGACTTTTTCATGATAATGCTCATCCTCACAGAGCACTACTGACCAAATATCTCCTACGAAAATTTGGTTGAGAAATCTTGCCCCATCCTGCATATTCTCCTGACATTGGATTATCACTTATTTTGGGGGATTAAAAAAAGCCATTAAGATGGCCTTAGGTTAACATTACAAGAGGAGATTGAATGTGAGTTACGTTGTTATTTCACATCAAAATCTAAAGAATGTTACAAGCGATGCATTTATAAGCTCGTTCACAGATGGAATCAAGTTATCAAGGGACGTTATTGTAAGGAATAAAGATGTTCGAAAACAGTTTTTCTATTTCGAAATGAAATTTTAAATCGCCAAAAAATTTGGCACCGACGTAATATTTTAAGTAATATTTTAAATCTACTAACGTTTTAGTTCAATTCAATTTCATATTTTCACATCTATATCTTCTACCTGTGTACTTATGGAAAAATTATAAAAGTAAATTCCATCAAAACAATTATTCTGTCTTACCTGACAAATTTGCATTTATTATTACTCACCTGAAAAGAAAAAAGAAAAGAAAAAAGTTATATTTACAATTCTTGATATTCAAAAGGTAAGTATTTATATACACATTTAATGTCAAATGATTAATAAACAATTTTTATACAATTTTCATGTGTAACTCAATTTAAAAAAAAATTATTATCAATGTTTAGGTTGAGGGATTTTTTTTATCCCTGAAAGACAGTTCAATTTCTGCTCGAGTGAAAAATATAAATTATTGTGAAAGTTGGAAGAAACAGGAAATATATGCATGTATATTAATTGAGCATTCGTAATTAGGCAATTCATAAAAAGGATGGTATGCAATAAGTAAAAGGTAAATATACAAAAAACAGATAAATAAATAAGCATTTATTTTTAATGAAACATTTTTGACCAATTGTTGAAATGGCATCCCTACAGATGCTGACGATAGACTATTCCTGACGTCACTTCCGGTAACCATTTTCTGCTAACATGTGCATTCACATACACTAAGATCTTTCTATCTTAGGAGTTCAGTTTCTTAGGATTTTCTATCTTTAGTTCAAGATCTTTCTATCTTTTGACTGCATAATGTGGGCTTTTGTAATGATGCAGTGAACCATTAATGTAGATCAGTGTTTTTCAACCAGGGTTCCGCCAATACAGTCCAGATGTTCTGCAATTTCTAAATTAGAACAAGAAGCAAACAGAATGTTAAATTCAATTTTGAGAATCTATTTTAATATTATATATGCATATTTAAAAAAAATATTGTTTAAATATACAAAATTTTACATAATTTTACAAATTATTTTATTATTATATGCATATTTAAAAAATACATTGTTTAAATATACTAAATTTGACATAATTAAATTCGTTACATTTGAAAAATTAACTTGTCTTACCACTATTAGGCTTGCTTTTATATATTCTTATTATACAGCCAACGCTAAAAGAATCGCATTAAAAATCATAAGACTATTTTCGTTTCATTTTATTTTTTAAATGCTGTTTTTCTGCATAAGACAACTAAATTATTGCATAGGGCTTCCATGAGTCAGTGGAATGTTTCCATGTGGTTCTGCTCCAGTAAAATTGTTGAAAAGCACTGTAGTAGGAAATAGACAAGACACTGGTCCTTTTCACCACATTTGCAAATGAGTACCCCTGTTTGTTTAGTTTACTCTTTCAGTTTCATTTCTCCTATAAATGTTTCCATGGGGTTCCGCTATAGCATAGAGGTTGAAAAGCACTGATTTAGATCATAGCAGTGGAATTCCAAAAGAGCACTAAGAATTTCAGTTTATATAGGCTAATTGACACTGCTCCTCAGAGAGTAGTGGTTGGTATACCTTTGGTTAATCCACAATGTGGTTCAGTAATCAATTGTTAACTATTCTTCACTTTCTCAAATAGATTGCTAACTAATCTGTACTTTCAACTAATAATTTCCAGAGTTCAATTCGACATTGCTGTCAAAGTTCACAACTCTTAATTCCCTGTTGCTAAAGCTCACTACTCAAAATTCATCACCGTCTCTAAAAGAAAAGTATTTATTAAAGCCAGCAGCATATTAGGTAACGAGAAATCACATTATTTCACAAGAAATACCATCATATGATTATACACAGCAGCCATTGTGGTCCTGGATATGACCTTAAACTATATCCGATGGTGAGGCCTCAGCCTGCAGGCTTTGGGGAGTTTGGAGCCACCCTTCAATTGCCATTGCTCTCAGGTCCACTCTGACCGGAGTGGTAGTATCTGTTAGGGTCCCAACTATGAGTTAAATAGAAACCGATTGGAAAAATGTATATATTCTATTAAAAAAATTATTCTTCAAAATCACTGGATTTGGCATTAAATAACCTGAAAAGTGTTGATATGCCGTAAAACAAAAACAACCAACCAACAGCAGCCATTCTTTTATTTTCTTTATTCTTATTTTTGTCTGCCACCAGACGTTACATGCTGCACAAAATCAGATTTGTACCGATTTTTATTTGCTTGCGAGTGTCGACCAAGCGTTTACCCCTTAAACTGACAAGATAGCAAACCATGAGTGTTTTATAAATCCTAGTAAATTTGTTTTTTATTAGATTTATGTATCAGGTCAATGAAAAACAAAAGCATGCGCCTATTCTACCTGTGCATGCATCAATGAAAATTCAATTTCAAATTAAAGTATGGCAGATCAACTGATAGATGAAACCTCTTGTAGCGATGTAAAAATGCCTTGAAAATTTATTCAAACCTTTATAATTAAATGTTTACACATGCAATTCATAACAATGACTTCCAAAGACAACAACTGAAAAAGGAGTCATCACTTATCAAGGCTCGAAAACTACTCGAGGATAAGGGTTAATGAGTGAACAGTGGTCAAGGGAGACATGTTGTAGTCATCGTTAGTAGTGGCAATTTGGTAAATTGGATTACTTAAGGAGATGGCTCATCAAGAATTTATTCACGCTGGACTTGAAGACAAATATTATAGTCAGTTGGAAAGCAGGAAAACGGAATTATACAGGTGTGCAGTTCTAAGAAAAAGACTTTGTTCATGGAATCTACATTTAGGTTTAGGCACAGATAAAGGATGGGAAATGTATGATATTAAAAAAAGCTACCCAGCCGTTTTGGAGTGTGCAGGAAATGAACTTACAGACACACACAAACATATGAAATATGTGTTAACTTTCGTCAAAATCGAATTGTTCCTTCTTTAATCAGATTTTTTTTTTTCGATTTTTGATTTTTGTATATTTTTCAGGGGCATTCCTATATGAAACCTATCCAAGAACACTCCCAGACAAATAAAGTACATTTGTATGATATTAAAAAAAATCTGCCCAGCCGTTTTGGAATCTGTAGGAAATGAATTCACACACACAAAGATATGTCATATGACATACAAATAAATTAAAAAAAGACGAACACTGAACATAAATATTTATTTTATAATAAAAGATATACCGTAGTATCAAAGAACGGTTCTTTATAAACATTTTATATACATGACAAAAAAGCTTTAAAATAGTATTTTCTATTATTTTCGATGTATAATAATTTTTACTGGATGATTTTGCTTTAATTTCATAATCTCCTGTGTGAAATTTTTTTAGCGATATTGTGCTTCCATAGTTGAGAAAGGAATTTTTCAATGATTTGTCTTTATTTCTCGAGTGACATAAATTAAAGTTTTATGCCTAAAAGGTTTTTGGATACCGTGTATTATGGAAGTTGAGCCATTGGCAATCTGCCATAAGATGGCAGAGTGCCGTTTTGTTTTTTGTTTTTTTTCTGGAAAAATAAAATCCATTTTTCGTGTATATATTTCATATTGCTTTAGTAATTTTATATTCAAGAAATCCATTTTTGCCAGTTTAAACTTTTATCATCTATTCAAAGACAAAATCCAGATGAACGGTTTTAGCTTACTTAACATTTTTCCTCTGGCGTTGCATAAGATATTTGCAAAAAATATGCAAAGCAAAAATAATTGATTTTTAAAAAAAAAATTCGTTTAAAGACAGAAACAGTTTTTTTCTTTTTTTTATCTGGAGTTAAAAACAACAATCAGAATAGGAAATAAGAGAATAATAGAAAAAAATGTTATTAACAAAATGATGCATTATCTTCTTAGTGTTATCTTTTCTTCAGAAATTTTTTTTCTCCCATAATTCCTTGCATTTATTCTAAGTGCAGCGAATTTTTAAGCTTGCATTTCTATACATATCTATTTATAGTTGATAAGTTATTAAAATATGAAAGAGAAAACATGTGCAACATAAAATGCCTGGCATGTGTTCGTGTTCTTTTTTTTTTTACAAGGGAATCACCACTTATCAAGGCCAGAGGCCACTCGAGGATAAGGGCTAAAGAGTATACAGTGATCAAAAGGACACTATAGTAATCGTTATAAGTGTAAATTTGGTAAATTGGATTACTTAAGGGGAACGGTTCATCAAGAACTTGTTTATATTGGACTTGAAGACGGTCATATTGTAGTCAGCTGGAAAGCAGTTAAACGGAAGAGAGTTTCACAGGTGTGCAGTTCTAAGAAAGAAACTTTGTTCATGGAATTTACGTTTAGGTTTAGGCACAGATAAAGAGTGGGGGAAATTATTGATAGTGTTTACAGCTAGACGAGTGTTTTTCGTGAATGATTGGCGAAAGGAAACCATATGTTGGAGCTCAGACGAGCACTTGCCATAAGAATAAGAGTAAAACAGAGACGGGCTCGCAACATCTCTTTTGTGAGAAAGAGGTTGCAAGGAAGAGAAAAGGGCATCTTCCACTAGTCTATTCTGAACTCTGTCAAGGCAGGACAAAGTCTTCCTAGCAGCTCCTGCCCAAATGTGACAGCAATGCTTCATCGTTAGCCGTACCTGGCTGTTATATAGGTAGAGAATTGCACCAGCAGGTAGATATCTACTGGATCGATAAAAGGATCGCACCATTTTGCCAGCGACTTTGGCAACGGATTTGATGTACGTGTTCCATTTTAGATCAGGAGTAAAGCTCAAGCCCAGAAGATTGTCAAAACATGGAGCCTCCCCAAGACGAGAGCCATTCATTTCAATTCTTCAGAATTTTATTATCTATTCTCTGCTTTTTTTGTTCCAGCTCGTAGTGGTCTTCATCAATTGTTTTAATACCTTATTGTAATACAGCTTCCTATTCCAGTAGCTTCTTTCCAAGAACTGCAAACTCTCTTCCTTCTGACTGTTTTCCACTCTACCTTTAACTTTGATCTTTTCAAGATTGACGCCAGTATGCATAAAAATTAGGAGGCATTACTTTGGAACGAACCCCCATATTTTCTTTTAATTTTTATTCTTATTTAATTTTCCAAAAATTCCATTTAATATTCCGGACAAATCTCTATAAAGTTGATTTTTTTTTTTCTCCTTCTCACATTGATATTAAAAGCCTACTTTTTCTATTTAAAAATTAATAAAACGAACGTCTTAATATACTCAGTCATGGATATGCAAGCGACTACAGGAGGGTTAACTAATTTGCATATTCATTTTAAAAACGAGCGTTAATTTATTACTTATTCATTTTTATGGTTTCTTATTAGATGATTAGTCACTATTTATGCATAGTTTCTACATTCTGCATAATTGCGTAGAATTTAAGATAAAAACGTTCTAGCTCTCTCGCTCTCTCTCCCTATATATATAAGTGAATTTGTCAATGTGTGAGCGAAAAGTCTCTACCAAACTCGTTTTTTGTTATTTCAAATTTAAGTAAAATCTGTTATTTTCACCTGAGTACAGATCTGATAACGTTAAGGGAAGATTAAATGCAGGGAGATGTGTGTAGTGGAGGAGACTTTGGTCACATTAAGGAATGCTTGAGTTAGTATGGACCTGAGGGAAAGTGATAAGTAGAAACCTATCCAAATACAGGTCGATTTAGAAGTCAATTTCTAAAAGCTGTCCAACACATGCTTGCATGTAAAATATATATTAAATTGATGATGATGATGATGATGATGACGACGACGACGACTGTGATGGTGATGATGGGTCAATAAACAGGCAAAAATAAAGAAAAAAAAGAATTTGATAGACTTGGCATAGACTGGTATTTCACCTAGTATATATAACGTGTCCTCCCAAAGTGTAAAAGTTTATTCACACTTTGATGGAATAACATATTTATTTAGTAACATATCATGAAATGAAATAGCTTGAAATACAGACGACAAATATATATATATATATATAGATATATATATATAAAAGTGAACGTATCTGTCTGTGTGTCTGTGTGTCTGTGTACATTTCCCTACGCAATAACTCTGTCAATTTTTAGTCTATAGACTCGAAATTTGAAATACCGGGTACTGAGATTTGGGAAAATCGAGGTGATGGGTGTCAGCCAGAAATTTGGCGTTTAAGGGGTCAAATTTCAACGATTTGACCTTTAAGAACTCTACCAAACTCCTCCGACAATTTTGGGTCTAGACACTTGAAATTTTAGATATAGGTTCCTTGAACCTGGATCTAACTTAATAAAGTGATTTGAGCCCGAAACTATAAATTTTAAGGGGTCATAATAGGGGTCAAATTAAAAAAAAATTTACTCTTTTTTTTTTTTTGCTCAGCATACACCTCCAAACACCCGGGCAACGCCGGGCTGAAATGCTAGTATATATATATATATATATATATATATATATATATATAGAGAGAGAGAGAGAGAGAGAGAGAGGGAGAGAGAGAGAGAGAGAGTAATAATTTATTTTTCCAATGCTAATCTCCAAAACTTTTCCATTTCTAATCTGAATGTTTTCAAAATCGATATTACCATTTACCCTTACATTGTATAATACCGGCTCATATATAATTATATCCCCCATTCTGAATATATATACTAGCATGGGTACCGGCGTTGCCCAGGTCGACGTAAAGTTCCGTTTTGAACACACCTACTATACTAAGGATACTAATCATTTACATTGTGGGTAATGTCGATTCCCCCCCCCCACACACACACATACACAACAATTTCAAAAATAAAAGAACAGATAAAAACATGTAAATGTAATCGCCCCCCCCCCAAAAAAAAATAATTACGTGATACCTTCTCCACCAGGTGAGATTCTAACAATAGTAAAAATCATTTATTTATGGGCGTTCGAAATGGCTACCATTAAAAATATGCGAAGGGAATGCGGTATTATACTGGAGCGCACTTTTCTTTATCCTATCTCCTCCCTCTTTGCCGTCGATGGCCGTTCAACAGTCGACCGAAGTAAAAGATTCCTAAAGAAATATCTTTATCTCAAGAAAGTTCTTCCACCGGCAATGAACAGCCTTAAAAAATAATCTAATAAAATAATGATAATAAGTTTTCTTGGAAAAAAAATGTTTTCCTGTGCTTTCATCTAACAATTTACGCTTTTCGTAAATATATTTTAAAGTATTTTCTTTTAAATATATATATATATATATATATATATATATATATATATATATATATATATATATATATATATATATGTAAAATTTCTGTGCCTTCCCCCAAGAAAACTTGCCTGAACAAGTAGTCGTTAAAAAACACCAAAAAACCTTACACCTAAGAATTTACGATGAAAAAACAAAAAAACTTTTATCTTTTCTTGAAGGAAAAAAAAAGTTAGATAAACGTTCATAAACATAATAATGGGGGAAAACAGTTCATATATCTAATAAAAAGTCCTTTAAGTTCAAATAAAGACTGTTTAAATAAAACTTATAAAAAAAGGTTCATTCTACACAGTTTTGATCATCCATAGCTAAAAATATGTCGGGCGCCACTTCAGCACAATGGCTTTGTAAACAAAGGGGGGGGGGCGAATCTTCAAGATTAACGAATTTGTTATTGCTTGTAATTTTACGATAATCGTTTAATTAAAAAAGTCAGTTTAAAAAAAATTAAAAAATGTTATAAAATATTAAATAAAAGAGAAGTTAAAAATTAAAATATTTCTTTGTGCGTGTTGCCATAGCAACATGACGGTTCATTTGGCGTAAGATTTGGATGTTAATGGCAAGTTTCGTATATGCAATGTCTTTTGGGGGTAGTTTCGTATAATTTTATTTTTGTAAATGGTCACTGAGAAAAAAAATAACACGCCCATGATTAACAATAAATTATTGTCTTTCATTTGATGCTAAAATTAAGACCATTAGAATAATCGTTTATGAGGAGTTTTGATTATTAGATTAGTCAATCAAAACTGTTCCCAGTGTCCACACACAGTTTTGCTTTTATATATATATATATATATATATATATATATATATATATATATATATATATATATATATATATATTAGCAAAGTCTCGACCTTAACATTTAATCTTGACCTTGAAAAATAGTGTGCACCATTCCGAGGTCGGATGCCATTACCATGTCAGGTTTGGTTATGATCGGTTCAGTGATTTAGGCTAGAGGAAAGTGTGTATACGTAGGCTATGAACATGGCCTTAACCGTGAAAAATAAAGTGCACCCTTTCAAGAGGGGGGGACTATCATCATGCCAATTTTGGTTATGACCAGGCCAGTGGTTTGGGCTGTAGCAGAGTTGTACACACACGAACGCTACTACTTATATATATATATATATATATATATATATATATATATATATATATATATATATATAAGTAGTAGCGTTCATGTGTGTATATTAGTAGAATAATCCCCGTCCAGGCAGAACAGTTTTGCACCATATTTATGTCTTCTTACAAAAACTTTTATATATAAATATATATCTATATATTCATTGCTTTAAAAAAGAAAAAAATAGCCGGCAAAAGCCGAGGGACCCCTTTCATCAACAGACTCACTAGGAGTTAATCGTTGATCATAGAAAAAACATAATAAAATAGAACAGACTTAATGGGGTGTGCGTGTAAATGTTTTTGCCGAGGGAGAGGAAAAACATTTTTTCTTCAAAGCAATCTATAAGTTTTGTACCGTCAAACAGCTATCTATCTATCTCTCTCTCTCTCTCTCTCTATATATATATATATATATATATATATATATATATATTAGCAAAAGTACCCGTCGTTGACTGGGTTCAAAAACAGCCTGCAGAAAATGGACTCTGATTTATTAAAGTATGATAGGTTATGAAAAGGAAGGGTTGTAAAGAGATAGCTTCGAATTTGGGGGTATCAAAACCAAAGCAAAATATAATGAAAGTCAAAATAGATAAACCCAATAATTTATTATACCATACCTGTTCACACTGAAACACTTATCACAATATTGTGGGGATCTATATTAAAAAACCTTGTTAAACTTTGTGACATATTTCCATTCTATGGAGGTCAGGCGCGAACGAACACCCCATGATTTTATTATACCATATTTCTTCAAACTGAAACATAGTTATCAAAGTATACTTACGCAGATAGATATGAAATTTCTTTATTAAAGTGTGTGCCTATTTCAATTCTATGGAGGCCAGGCGCGAATGCAGACCCCACAATTTTATTATACCATCCCTATTTAAGTTAAAACATACTTATCAAAGTATTATTATGTACATCTATATCAAAAACACTTGTAAACGTCTTTTTTTAATTTTAAAATTTTTTATTTCCATACTTTGTGGACCAGGCACGTATGCAGACCCCACAATTTTAATGAATCATCATTATGCCAGATCAAACATACCCATTCCTATGTCTCGATACATCTTCTATCATTATATGTGATCAGTTTTCTATAATAGTCAACCAAATAGGAGCCTATACGTGACCAGACACACACACAGAAGTTCAGCTTTATATATATATATATATATATATATATATATATATATATATATATATGCTCACATTTAATTATTGATTGTTACCCAGATTCTCTCGAAATATACACGTTTATTTATTGCCATTCTGATGAATGCTTGTCTTCAGTAATCCAACAAAAGTTCATAAAACTAAGTGCTTGCACGATTAAAGTTAAACCAAATTATGTTTCATTTTTATGTGTTATTTTATATTGGAGTGAATCGAGAGAAGTTTGGGCTTTATATATTTAGTGTCAGTACAAATAATATCGTATGGGATGTCAAGAGAAACGTACTTTGTCTTTCAGAAGTATGTAGAATCATTCCTTTGTGCACAGGATACAGCAGAAATAATTTCCACATTTTAAACATTTAACTACTGTATATTTTGGCGTATAAGACGACCCTTAAAGTTAAAAAAATCATTTTTAAAAAACAATATTTCATAAGATACCGAGTGTTGTAATGTCTAGCCTAGGCTAAACAAACATGGTTTCGTAATTTAACAGTAGTCTTATTCAACTGATATATAGTACATTTATTAAAGTTTGCTCCAATTTTGTACCTCGTCTTATCTGACGGTCGCCTTATATGCCGAAATATACGGTATATGTTGCTAATGAACTTATGCAAATGCCAATAATGTTTTCATTTAGCTAATTTTTCTACAAGTACCCTCATCAAGCAATATGGTTTGAACTGGCATACGTCACACTTTTACTGTAAAAGTGTTTTTAAAGAATGGTGAATCTGTAACTGCAATACAGAGTGCTTTCAAAGTTCAGCACAAGTTAGGACGGAGTGATGCTATTATAGATAAAAAAAAAAAATCAATACTGCTATGGGCTGCAAATTTCAGAGCTCCTGGTTCGGCACTTAAAAGAAAGCCATCTGAAAGGCCTCAAAGTGCTCGAACGCTGTACAGTATTCGATCTGTGAAACTTTCTGTTACTCACTCGCTTACACGTTCAGCTTGAAAACATACTTTGGCCTTAGAATTGTCTGATCTGACAAGCAGAAAAATTCTACACATTGATATGCAGTTGCATCCATGCAAATTAATGATTGCTCAGAAATTGCACGAGTGCGACTGGGAAGATCGCATCGCAAAATGTACAAAAATATTTCTGCCGCAGCTTGTATAACCTGTAAATTTGTTTGTGGATTGTTGAGCAATGGGAGCGAAAGTAAGAGAGAAAGTGTAGCCGCAGTGGTCTGTTATTTTCTTTACCTCCTCTCTAGAAGGTTAGGCACAAGGTCAAGTGTGAGTTTGACAAAGTGTTTCTGTGGAACGAACTGGATTTGAACTTGGCGCACCCAGGTTTTCCGTCTGTGTCGTTAACCACTCAGCAACCGTCTGTTATTTTTTCCCTCATTTTCTATTGTTTTGTTTTGATGTTTTGTCATCATAGTGACAAAAAACATACATGAAAGTATTTAGTTCTCTCTCACTTCAAGAACTGTGACTTCAGGGTCAGAAAGTGGAATTAAGTAGTCAGCTCCCCCCTCCCCTCGAGGAATGGGTAATCTGCCCTGCAAAACGTGTCTGAGCAGTCCCGTCGGTTTTCCCAGGTAAGGAAGCCTCAGGCGATTAGCAATAAAAAAAAAAATAAAAAGAGAGAAGGCAAAGCCTGGAAGGGTGGACCTCCTAGAACCACACAGAAACGGCACTACACTGCAATTCAACAGGGAGCAGGTCATTACAGGAATGCTCTAATCTCTGTTGATTATGGAGGCCGAGGATAAAATCCCGGACCGAGTCGTTCATGGATTGCTAAACATTCGGAGCATTGTGGCCTAGATCAGGATTGTGGGCTGCTACGATTCAAAATGTGGTGCATATTAGAGATCAGGTCAGTTCAACTAAACTAGGATATACGCAGCACAAGTACAAGAAAATATACACTCGGTCATGTATAATAATGGTAACAATTACATTGGAGTCAGACTGTAAAGAAAGGTTCATCTGACTCCAGACATGAATCACCAATCGGCATTAAAGTTTTACATAGAAATAGTTTCTATTTGAGCTGTGCTGAAAAGCAAGTAAAGCGGCTAATAGTAAATCATATATTTATGTTACTGCCATTAATAACAGTAATAATAAACACTTTTGGGTGCCAAAAATATTGTACAGAATTGCCTATATTTGGATTGGCAAGTCTTTAATAGCATAGGTTACAAGTATAGATCTGCAATAGCAATTATTATTTTTTGACGTGTGTGTGTGTGTGTGTGTGTATATATATATATATATATATATATATATATATATATATATATATATATGTATATGTATGTATATGATAAAAAACATTTTTGTACTAACCTAATAATTAACATATCACACAAGTAGTGAAATAAAAAATAGCGACGATGCTTCCGTTCAGTCTCGAAAGACAAACGATACCTCTTGTAGGGGGCGGATGCGCGTGTAACTGTGAGGCAAGGGTTGCGCAATCCCCAACCACACCTCACCTGAATCGGCACTGTTCGAGTCCAGTGGCAAGGAGAAGTCCAGGACGACTGGAAACAATGCCGAGATAAGCGGAGAACACATACAGCACCTAGAAGTCCCAAATGGTCACCCATTTAGTACTGACCAGGTTCAATGTGGCTTAACTTCGGTGATCCAGCTGGGACCGGTGTGTCAACCTAATTAAGCCAGATAACGTTAAATTAATATTAATGACATGACAGAATGTTAGGATGTGGACGTGAAATAAATAAAAAATAAATGATAGAAAATGGAAAATACTTTTGATACTCCCTAATATTTATGTGATGAGAAAAAAATCGATACATCTAGTTATATCGTATTGATAACGGTGTAAAAATATGATAAAAATATAAATGATATAATGAAATCATCTTTGCATGTGGACATGTTGGAACCTTCTAACAAAAAGATTGCCAAAAAAAAAAAAAAAAAAGTAAATGCTTCTGATAGTCTCTAATATTTACTTAGGTGTTTCTGCACAATTGCTAAGTCTCATGCCAGTTCATGCTAATGCGCTCCGAACACTAGCTCGACATGGAATGGTACTTTTGGATTGTTTAGTCATCAAAGTATATCTCAAATGCATTGCTTACTTACGCTATATATTGCATGCCCTAGCATCCCCAGCGGAAGTGGTTAGATTTATGAGTTGAGCAACAAAATAGAAAACTGCCAGTGAGCTTTGATCCGGGATGAAGTCGGCAATCATGTTAGACCTGAGATGAGGAGACATGCCATCAGACCCCCCCCCCCCCGCACCATAAGACGCGCCCAATGGGAATATAGAAGAGTACACAGATCCCTTGAATCAAGAGGCAAACTAACATTCATTTGGCTCAATAAAGAAATAACAAAAAAGAAACACATAAAAAAATAACTTCCATTTATTCTTAGTCCATATTAGAACTTTACTTGTTTGGATAAAGATCATGGCTTTTAATCTTTCGTTTTTTAATTTTATTTTTTTTAAGGGGATGGGAGACAGCAAAAATGGTGGTCGTTCACAGTTTTGGTTTTAATAGCCAAAGCTAAATCACTACCTTTCAAAATGTTTAAATTAAATAGCTACAACTCTGTGATAAAACTAAAGAGTTATAATAAAGAGCGTAACAGTAGATTGTTAGGTAGAATATTACTCCTTCCTGTAAACTGACAGGTGCCCGTGCCGCCATTATGGAGTTCTTACCAAAAGTAAGTTTAAAAAGGCAGTGTATTTAAATTTTACTGAATGAACGTATTTGTAAAAAAAAAAAAAAAAAAAAAAAAAAAAACATCTAAAGAAACAATCGCATGAGATAAGGATACGATTTAACCAAGCGCAGGAAAAAACATACACCTAGTCTCCTCTTTCATTGTGTAACTAGCGAGGAAGGGGAGCGTCATGTCGTAAAGTACGCTTAAATTAGTCCTCGCGCGAAAGAGCAGGAAAAAAATGTTTTAAATAATAATAGAATAACAATAACAAAGACTTTCGCTGGCGAGGACTACTATTGACCGTAACCAGTTATACAATCCTTTTGAAATTTTCATCTCTATTTTTCTCGTTATGTACTGAATATTTGTTAATGAAACCCATATGAAATATGTTCCTTATTAAATTGTAAAGATTTTCTATTCTGAAAGAAGTTAAAAAAATTTAATCTAAAAAAGTTATTTTAAAGTTTTTGTTTAAAAAAAAATCAGATTTTCTCATTATTCAGACCTGTATTATAAAGAGGGAGTTGCAAAAATGAGTTGTGGTGGGAGGAGAAATACAAACTAAAACAGAGAGAATATTCAAACCTGTAATAATACAAAGAGGGGGTTGCAAAAATGAGTAGTGGTATGAGAAGAAATACAAACTGAAATAGAAAGAAGGAGAGTTTTAAAATATAATCTTAAAAAGATAAGATACAAGTTAGAAAAGTATTTCATTCAAGGCATGAAAATTGTTAAACAAAATGTTTTTACTATAGGCTTTAAAAATAAAGGTACAAGATTCAATTTGAAATTTATTTATCTTCAAAGTGCACTTTTATATATTTTACAAAGTAAGGTATAAAAATTTAATTTAAATTGAATCAAAAAATTACCTTGGAGTTATTTTATGTAATGTACATTTTGTTGCAATTTAAAAGCACTATCTTTCATCTAGCAATTAATGATATAGATATAACATTTTCAATGATTTTTTAAAAAAAAGTGCAACAGAATGTACATTATATAAAATAAATCCAAGGTAATTTTTTGATTCAATTTAAACTTTAATATCTTACTTTGTAAAATTTATAAAAGTGCACTTTGAAGATAAATAAATTTCAAATTGAATCTTGTACCTTTATTTTTAAAGCCTATAGTAAAAACATTTTGTTTAACAATTTTCATGCCTTGAATGAAATACTTTTCTAACTTGTATCTTATCTTTTTAAGATTATATTTTAAAACTCTCCTTCTTTCTATTTCAGTTTGTATTTCTTCTCATACCACTACTCATTTTTGCAACCCCCTCTTTATAATACAGGTCTGAATAATGAGAAAAGATGAAATGCTTTTCTAACTTGTATATTTTAATGCATACAGATTTCCCATTTATTACAGAGGCAATTTTCTATTAATTATTTTATTGTACCGAATATATAGCAATGATTTCAACAGTAAAAAAAAAAAAAAATATGACTTGGGTGTGTCCCTCCCATCCCCACGTTAAAAATGTCTTTCTAAATAATAACGTTATTTCAGCGTGGTACTATAGATGCAGACGTATCCTCTGTTGTTGCTCCAGCCATACCGGTTATTTATGAGAAATCCAATTTGTAATATACAACAGTAACGACACCATTAACTTGTTTTTAAATCTGTTTTCAACTCAAATAACTTATTTATTTAAATCTATGTTTTCACCTATGCATAATCTATATATTAATACGATAACACGTGTGTGTTACTTGGAGTGTCACGTTTACATCTTTTTTCTTCACACTGACTGTCGTTTAATTGTCATAACCTCCCATTTCTTGTAATAAATAATTTTACCAAGAATTCTTCATAAGTTTCGGTTTATATATATATATATATATATATATATATATATATATATATATATATATATATATATATATATACGATGAAAATGATGGAAATAGTATTCCGACAAAATAGAGAAAATAAAAAGGAACAAATTCATCCAGAGGAAGTCTCGAAATAAAGACGAAACGTTGATGAACACATAATACGGTTTGTTCCTTTTTATTTTCTCTCTCTCTCTCTCTCTCTCTCTCTCTCTATATATATATATATATATATATATATATATATATATATATATATATATATATATATATATATATTTAAATAAGGGAGTAATCACCAACAATGTGTATTTTTTAACATTATTTTATTATTCTGTGTCTTGGTTTTTCATTGAAAATTTTGTTTGGATCATTGTAATAATGTTTTTAAGTCATTGAAATCGTTTACGCGCGTTTCAGACGGTCTGTGATGCGTCCTCGTCAGAAATTATTTTCAAATGTATATATATATATATATATATATATATATATATATATATCCTCAAAGAAAAAGAAAACGATAACAAAAATTGCTCCTGACAATAATCAGATGCACCAATAGAAAGCGCTCGAGAAGAATATGGCCGAACAACAACCTTTGAGCGTCACTCTGTATAAGTTACCTACTGAAAAAAAAAAAAAAAAACGCAAGGCAAATTGAAAAATTATCCATTAAGATCAAACTCCAAAATTTCATCATGCCAAGTTTCAAGAAAAAATACATGATTAAACCCGGTTCTCCAACTTCCAACGTAGACCCCTACTACCATGTCTCCTTCTCCAACATCAGGGGTCTACGTTCTAACCTTCCAGAGGTTGAAACCCAATTACAGGAGACTAAACCAGACCTTTTATTTTTAAGTGAAACTGGCATTGGACAGGCTATTTCCCTAGAAGAGTTTGCAATTAAAGGATACTCTAACTTAACTTCTAAATCTGACCCCCAAGATCGCCATGGGCATGGAATATGTGCCTATATTAAAGATAGCTTTCCATGTGGTAGGGACATCTCCAGGGAAGATCCTAACTTACCCTATATGTGCTTCCGGGTTGCTTTAGCTCACACTACGGCATTTTTATTTACTCTCTATCGCCCCCACAACAGCGGAGTTACTATCTTTAAAAGCATATCTGAGAAAATTGACCAAGTCCTATCTGCTTATCCTTCAGCTAACATTCACGTATGTGGAGACTTCAATGTTCACAACGTCGAATGTTTGACCCACTCAAACAAGACCGATGATGAGGGGAGGTTCTGTCATGATTTCTCCATTGCCTATGACCTCACTGAGATTGTTCAGGAACCCACCCGTGTGTCCGACAATGACGGCCAGTATGCGAGCCTACTAGACCTTTTTCTCACAACTTGCCCTGAACTATGTTCAGTTTCTGTTCTGTCGCCTCTTGGATCTTCCGACCACTCTGTTGTATCAATTAAGATAAAAATGAAATGTAATAAGACCCCAGACGTACCTCTCCATCGTACAGTATATCGATACACTAAGGCTGACTGGGATAGCTTCCGTACATTTATATCTGATCTACCTCTGCATTCCATGTTTAAAAAGGATGTGTCCTCTATAGTATTAGACCTAACTGAATGGTTAATTGTAGGTATTGACCGTTTCATACCCTCGAAAAGTTTCAGCAAAAACCTAACAGCCAGCCATGGTTCTCTCCAGAATGTGCTGCTGCCATTGCGCACAGAAATCACTTTTTCCACTGCTTCAAACGTAATAGATGTATGGAAACTAAAGCCGTTTTCAGGACTGCCAGCAACCATTGTAAGAAAGTAATAAAGAACGCAAGAGAGTTGTATGCTCAATCTGTTTAGTCCAAAGTAGCTGAGCAGCGGCTTGGTTCCCACCAGTTTTGGCAAATAGCAAACAGAATCCTGAACAGAAGCGTCTGCTCCATCCCAACTATTATCAATGGACCTGAGGTAATCTCGTCAGCATCAGACAAAGCCAAACTCTTTGTCAAGAACTTTGCAGCTAATTCTACCCTTTGCGACCAAGGCCGCCAACCCCCAATATTTCCTCCTGTATCAGAAAACACGCTATGTGATATACGTATATCTGTACGTGATGTTGCCAAGCTAATCAAAAACCTTGATTCCAGTAAAGCAACTGGCCCTGACGGTATTCCAATTATAGTACTCAAAAAACTTCAACCTGAACTAGCGCCCATACTTACAAAACTGTATAAACGTTGTCTTAAGGAGAATAGTTTCCCATCTCCGTGGAAAATTTCATCAGTATGCCCTGTATTTAAGAATTCAGGTGATCGCTCCTCCCCCTCTCAGTACAGGCCAATAAGTCTCCTGTGCGTCATGAGTAAGTTGCTAGAATCTGTGTTAAATACAGAAGTAATCAACCATCTCAACAAAAATAACCTTCTTAGTGACAATCAATATGGTTTCCGTTCTGCTAGATCTACAGCAGATGTCCTTACAGTTATATCGCATAGGATTAGCAAATCTCTCGACGGTGGCAATCTTTCTAGGGCAATTGCTCTTGACATATCTAAAGTCTTTGATAGGGTATGGCATAAAGGTTTACTTCATAAGATCGCTAGCTATGGTATAGCTGGAAAAGTCTTCTCAATTATTAAATCATTTCTTTCTGATAGGTTCAAAAGAGTAGTAGTTGAGGGGCAAAAATAAGAGACTCACAGTATTAATGCTGGAGCCCCTCAGGGGTCCATCCTGGGCCCAACTCTTTTCCTGATCTACATTAATGATCTTCCAAATCACATCCTTACATCATTTGTAGACATTTATGCTGACGACACTACCATTTATGGTAGCACATCTAAGACAGTAAACGACCAAGTTCTCTCCAATTCTCTCTCCTCTGATCTTGAGCACGTAGTACAATGGGGAAAGGAGTGGCTGGTTACTTTTAATGCATCTAAAACCAAGCTTCTCTCTTTACATCATCAACATTCTGATCCACATCTGGCATCAATTGAAATGAATGGCTCTCATCTTCAGGAGGCCTCAAGTTTTGACAAGCTTCTGGGCTTGACCATTACTCCTGATCTTAAATGGAACACGTACATCAAATCTGTTGCCAAGGCCGCTGGAAAAATGGTGGGATCTTTCTATCGATCCGGTAAATATCTCACTGCTGATGCTATTCTCTATCTATATAAGAGCCAGGTACGTCCAAGGATGGAATACTGTTGCCACATCTGGGCAGGAGCTGCTAGAAAGGACTTGTCCTGCCTTGATAGAGTTCAAAATAGACTTCGTAGCCTCGTAGGAGATGTCCTTTTCTCCTCCTTGCAACCTCTATCTCACAGAAGAGATGTTGCGAGTTTGTCTCTGATGTATCGTTATTTTCATGGAAAGTGTTCGACTGAGCTTCAATCTATGGTCCCCCCTCGCCAAAATTTCACAAGAAACACTCGTCTAGTTGTAAACACTATCAATAATTCCCCCCACTCTTTATCTGTGCCTTAACCTAAACGTAGATTCCATCAACAAAGCTTCTTTCTTAGAACTGCACGCCTGTGGAATTGTCTTCCATTTTCCTGCTTTCCGGCTGACTACAATATGGTTGTGTTCAAGTCTAACGTAAATAAGTTCTTGATGAGCCGTTCCATATAAGTTATCAAATTTACCAAATTTTCATTACTAATGATTACTATATTGTCCAATTTCTACTGTACACTCTTTAACCCTTATCCTTGAGTGGCCTCTTGGCCTTGATAATGTGGTGATGCCTATGTAAAAAAAAAAAAAAAAGATCAGGAAAAGAATAACTCCGTCGTGTCAATCAGATGTGTCTGAATATATATATATATATATATATATATATATATATATAATGAATGACTGACAAAAGTCTATATTCCATAGTTCATGATGTTGACCATCTTATAATTTATTCCTTTAATTTAGTTGACATTTACAATTCTTGACAGTATCTGTTTCAAAATCAATCACTTAATCATATATCAATTAGTGGATCTATTTTCCCCTTAACTAATCAGAAGAAATAGCAACAATAAATTCATCAAAAGGAAATAAAGTGCGTTCTGACATGATTAAAATCCGAAAATTGGAAGAGAAACTGTTAATACCTTATAATATGTTTCCATTACGTTCATTGTATAAGCCAACTGAATTAAAGGAATAAATTATAAGATGGTCAACATTATGAACTTTGGAATGTAGGCTTTTGCCATTCATTCATTATATTGCTCTGTAATTACATTGAGCTTCTTAAATAAGAATATATATATTATAAGGAAATAAAGTAGATGTCCATAGAATATATAACTACTTAATTTACTCACATAAAATTAATATACGAAAGTATAGATTTATGCGTAAACTTCAAGTATTTACTTCAAAAGTGCTCAATACGTAGATAGAGCTAGTTAATAATTTATAAAATATATATGGCGATTAAGCTACACTGAATATTCCGCGTTTCATCCACTCTAGGACTCTTCAGGCTTATGCACGAATTCTGTGGTTGTTTTGTCGTTTTTTTTATATGCACATATATTCATGTTTATTTAATTTATTTATTTGTTTATTTTCTATTGTTTTTTTAGTTTTAAAACTATTTTGTATCGCTATCCTAGAGTAAATTTTATCTTGTGAACACAGGTTTCGATTAAAGCTAACGCAGCCAAGTCATTTAGATATACATTTTTTTATTCTTGAAATCATAACTTTATAATATATAAGAATCGATAGAAAATTAACTCTATAATATTACATACGAAATCTGCAGAAATTAAAATATCATATTTAAACATATTTTACGACCGGGTTATGCCAGGCGTCCCTGCTAGCTTAGATAAATACTTTTGCAGTTTTAACAATGATATTAGGGCGTCTCCATTTATGCTGAACATCCACAGAATGCCAACATCAATATATTTCATGTGAAAGAGTCCCCTGTGGAATTTCCACAGGTAATACTAGTTTCAATATTGGTTTAGACTGTGCTAATGTTCATGAAAGATGGTGAAAAAATATAAATAAGTATAAGAATATCATTCTAATAAACAAATACTTTCAGGGTTTTACTTCAAGACTATCCGATGGGTGGGTATTCATCTAATTCTGACTAAGATCAAAGTGTAGTACGTGTTCAGACACTACATTGCTTTTCTATCTTTGGTCAGCGAAGGAAACATTCTGATAGGCTGGAGAAATTTGTATTTTTTGTCCCAATTCAGAATGCCTCTCTTTTGGGGAGTTAGATCAGAATGCCTCTTTTTGGGGAGTTAGTTTTTCCCTACATTAAAACCAACCTTGTGGTTAACACTGCCCTTGGTGAGAGGCAGCTAAGAACTAATTCAACCAATGTTTTTACAGTTTAGCAATGTTATCATTCCTACTTTTTTTTATGTTCACCAATTATCGAACGACAAAAAGCTATAATTTCACAGAATGGAGTATTTCACCTTAATTTTCATTATTATCCTTTTTTATTTGATGGGACTTGGTGGTGGAGGTTAGAGGAGAGGCCGGCGGTGATTCAAAGTTGGAAATTTGAATGTGCTTGTAAATTCTCTTACTTTGAGGACTGTTTTGACAGATACTCTTATTTTTGTACTTTGTGTGTGTTTGAGGGTTAGGGGGTAGGGAAATGTTATTGCCAATTTAAAATCCCCGGGCATTGATGGCTAAAGAAAGTAATGTGATTATGTTAGGTTAGTCTTGATTAATGGCGATCGTAAATTTCTTGCTGAGAGAGTGTCCATTAAAGAGACTCTTTTCAGGCTGGAAACTCTTTCAAGAGAAAAGGTAGCAGTCGTGCTGCTGCCTTTTGTATTTACTGCCCACTGGAATCAGCGAGTCTTACTATTGTGATTGTAACTCTCCCCGGCTTTAAATATGCAAGTGCTAAACTGGAAGGCAGATAAATCTTTAATAACCCAAGTGTGAATTCCATCAAATTCTTTGTTTATTTAATTGACAGTTTTGATTGATCATTCTTGCACCCAATTTCCTATTCCATACAAGCACACACACACACACACACACACACACACATATATATATATTGCATATATACATATTACATGTATATATATATTGCATATATATATATTACATGTATATATATATTACATGTATATAAATTGCATATATATATTACATGTATATATATTGCATATATATATATTACATGTGTATATATATTGCATATATATATATTACATGTATATATATTGCATATATATATATTACATGTATATATATTGCATATATATATATTACATGTATATATATTGCATGTATTTATATTACATGTATATATATTGCATGTATATATATTACATGTATATATATTGCATGTATATATATTACATGTATATATATTGCATATATATATATTACATGTATATATATTGCATATATATTATATATATATATATATATTGCATACATATATATATATTGCACATATATATATTGCATATATATATATTGCATATATATATATTGCATATATATATTACATGTATATATATATTACATGTATATATATATTACATGTATATATATATTACATGTACATATATATATTGCATATATATATATATTGCATATACATATATATTGCATATACATATATATATATTGCATATACATATACACATATATATATTGCATATATATATATATATATTGTATATACATATATATATTGCATATACATATATATATTGCATATACATATATACATTGCATATACATATATATATTGCATATACATATATACATATATATATTGCATATACATATATACATATATATATTGCATATACATATATACATATATATATATATTGCATATACACACATATATATATATTGCATATACATATATATACATATATATTGCATACACATATATATACATATATATTGCATACACATATATATACATATATATTGCATATACATATATATATATATTGCATATACATATATATTGCATATACATATATATACATATATATTGCATATATATACATATATATTGCATATACATATATATACATATATATTGCATATACATATATACATATATATTGCATATACATATATATACATATATATTGCATATACATATATATACATATATATTGCATATACATATATATACATATATATTGCATATACATATATATACATATATATTGCATATACATATATACATATATATTGCATATACATATATATACATATATATTGCATATACATATATATACATATATATTGCATATACATATATATTGCATATACATATATATATATATACATATATATTGCATATACATATATATATATATATTGCATATACATATATATATATTGCATATACATATATATATACATTTATATTGCATATATATATATATATTGCATATACATATACATATATATTGCATATATATATTGCATATACATATACATATATATTGCATATATATATATATATTGCATATACATATACATATATATTGCATATATATATTGCATATACATATATATATATTGCATATACATATTGCATATACATATATATATATATTGCATATACATATATATATATATTGCATATACATATATATATATATTGCATATACATATACATATATATTGCATATACATATACATATATATTGCATATACATACATATACATATATTGCATATACATACATATACATATATTGCATATACATACATATACATATATTGCATATACATACATATATATATTGCATATACATATATATACATATATTGCATATACATACATATATATATATATTGCATATACATACATATATGTATATTGCATATACATATACATATATATGTGTGTGGCATCTGTCAGTCGAAACGACTATGGATCAGCGCCGTATTAAGATGTTGCCTGTTTGCATCCTTTTGCGTGACTGTAGAGACCAATTCTTGATTTGCATAGTCTTCCACAGCCTTGACATACGAAGGTTGTTATGCAATTTGCCGCTTCGTCCGGCTGTTCCGCCTGTACACTCGCTCTTCTCCTAGCTCTCTTTGCAGCATTTTCAACATGGAGGGTCCTCTCGCTGATGATAATCCCCGGCGTATCATTTTCCTCCAGGCAGTTCTGTCAGCTGCAGAGGCTTCCCATGTATTCCTGTCCACCAAGAGAGCCTTCATGTCACGCTTGCAGACATCCCTGTAGCGAAGATGGGGTCGCCCCCTCTTTCTTGAGCCTGAGGCAAGCTGGCCATAGAGAAGGTCTTTAGGGATGCGCTCATCATTCATCCTGCGCACATGGCCCAGCCAGCGAAGACATCGCTCACGCAGTAGGGAGTAAATGGATGGGATGCCCGCTCTCTACAGAACATCAGTATTACTCACTCTGTCCTGCCATGTGATACCAAGTATCCTACGTATACACCTCATATGGAAGACCTGGAGTTTCCTCTCTTGTGTTGAGTATGTAGTCCAGGATTCACTCCCATACAGTAGAACACTGAGGATGCACGCTCTGTAGACGGTCATCTTGGTGGAGGTAGTAAGGTGCCTGTTTTCCCAGACTCTTTTAGTTAGTTTAGAGAGGGTTGTAGATGCCTTTCCAATCATTTTGTTTAGCTCCACGTCCAATGAGAGGGTGTCTGAAGTAGTAGAGCCTAGATATTGAAACTGGCGTACGACCTCTAGTGGTGTGCCTTGGATTGTGATGCTGGGTGGGGAGGCGGTTGCTTGTCCCATGACTTGAGTTTTCTTCTGGCTGATGGTGAGACCGAACAGGCTGCAAGCATTAGCAAACCTGTCCATCAGTCTTTGAAGACCATCTTCCTGATGCGATGCTATAGCTGCATCATCGGCAAACAGCATGTCTCTTATCCGAACTGTCCTGGTCTTTGTCCTGGAGCGGAGTCTGGCGATGTTGAAGAGACCACCATCTGACCTGGAGTGCAAGCAGATACCATCCGTTGTGTTCTTGAAAGCATGCTTCAGGAGTAGGGAGAAGAAGATGCTGAAGAGTGTTGGGGCCAACACACAACCCTGTTTGACACCACTCCTCACCCCGAACTCAGCAGACATGCCACCGTTAAATTGCACAGTGCTCCTCATGCCATCATGAAAGGATCTTATGATGCTGAGGAGTTTTGGTGGGCATCCGATCAGTGGGAGAATTTTGAATAGTCCAT
Organism: Euprymna scolopes; assembly: GCF_053919585.1. Lineage (NCBI taxonomy): Eukaryota > Metazoa > Mollusca > Cephalopoda > Sepiida > Sepiolidae > Euprymna > Euprymna scolopes. The sequence goes on along the minus strand of NC_136485.1, from coordinate 155,186,749 downwards.
CTCTGCTCACGAGATCGAATGCCTTGGTCAGGTCTATGAAGGCAACATAGAGAGGCTGGTTTTGCTCTCTGCACTTCTCTTGCAGTTGGCGTAGGGAGAAGATCATATCGATTGTTTATCTCTCTGAACGAAAACTGCATTGAGATTCTGGGTAGATTCGGTCGGCAAGAACGTTTAGTCGCAGTAATACTATACGTGCGAATAGCTTGCCAACGAAACTCAACAGTGAGATACCGCGGTAGTTGTTGCAGTCACCGCGGTCCCCTTTGTGTTTGTAGAGAGTGATGATATTTGCGTCTCTCATGCCCTGAGGCACTGAGCCTTCTCTCCAACACTGTATCAGAAGACTATGGAGGGGCTCAAGCAGGCTAGCCTTTCCACTTTTTAAGACCTCAGCTGGAATATAGTCCTTTCCTGAGGCTTTTCCTGATGGTAGTCTGTCTATTGCCCAAGATAGTTCTTCTATGGAAGGCTCCTCATCGAGCTCATGCATCAGTGGTAGACGATCAATGGCATCCAGGGCGGACTGATGTACCATGTTTTCCCTGGAGTAAAGCTCGGAGTAGTGTTCAACCTATCTGTCTAGCTGTTTAACTTTGTCTAGTATGGGTTCACCCGATTTAGACTTCAGTGAAGCAGTTTTGTTAATTATGGGTCCTGTAGCTCTCCTGATCCGGTTATACATATTTTTTATATTTCCTATATCAGCTGCATGCTGGATAGACTTGGAGAGCTCCATCCAGTAGTTGTTTGCAGCTTCTCTTACAGCCTTTTGAACTGCCCTTTTGGAAAGCCTCAGTGCAGCCAGCGATGTAGGAGATGGGTTGGCATTGTATGAGAGCAAGGACAAACGCTTTGCCTCAATCAGAGGGTTGAGGGTAGCAGAGTTGACATCATACCAGTCATTGCGTTTGCTACCTGTCCTCCTCCCAAAGACTTTGAGAGCTGTAGAGTGGATGGCATTTTTAAGTATTTCCCACTGTTCAGATGCAGTCTGGGTGTTATCTCCTTTGAAGGGGGAGGTTAACATCTCGTTGAATTTCGCATTGCGATCTGAGTATGTGGTCTTGCAAACATCAATACGGGCAACACCCTCCTGTTTAGTGTGGTAGAAATCTTTGGGTTGAAGTTTGACTCTACTGCATATTAGGGAATGATCTGTATCACAATCAGCACTGTGGTAGGCTCTAGACATCAGAAAATGTTTGAGGTACCTTCGGCCAGTAATGATTAGATATATATATATATATATATATATATATATATTGCATATACACACATATATATATATTGTGCATATACATATATATATATATATATTGCATATACATATATATATATTGCATATACATATATATTGCATATACATATATGTATATATATATATTGCATATACATATATATATATATTGCATATACATATATATATATATATATTGCATATACATATATATATATATATTGCATATACATATATATATATTGCATATACATATATATATATATTGCATATACATATATATATATATATATATTGCATATACATATATATATATATATATATTGCATATACATATATATATATTGCATATACATATATATATATATATATATTGCATATACATATATATATATTGCATATACATATATATATATTGCATATACATATATATATATATTGCATATACATATATATATATTGCATATACATATATATATATATTGCATATACATATATATATATATTGCATATACATATATATATATTGCATATACATATATATATTGCATATACATATATATATTGCATATACATATATATATTGCATATACATATATATATATTACATATATATATATTACATATATATATATTGCATATACATATATATATATATTACATATATATATATATTACATATACATATATATATATATTACATATATATATATTACATATATATATATTATATATATATATATATATTGCATATACATATATACATATATATATTGCATATAGATATATATATATTGCATATACATATATATATTGCATATACATATATATATATTGCATATACATATATATATATATTGCATATACATATATATATTGCATATACATATATATATATTGCATATACATATATATAGGTATATTGCATATACATATATATATATATTGCATATACATATATATATGTATATTGCATATACATATATATATATTGCATATACATATATATATCTATATTGCATATACATATATATATATATTGCATATACATATATATATGTATATTGCATATATATATATATATGTATATTGCATATATATATATATGTATATTGCATATATATATATATATTGCATATACATATATATATGTATATTGCATATACATATATATATATTTCATATATATATATATCATATACATATATATTGCATATACATATATATATTTCATATATATATTGCATATATATATATATATTGCATACATATATTTTTTATATATATGCATACACACATATATATTTTTGCATATAGACATGCATACGTATATTTCACATATATATAGGCATACATCTGTATATATGTACATGTATACATATATATTGCATATATATATGCATATATATATGCATACATATATATGTATATATATATATATTTTTCCTAGATGATTTTATTTGTTTTTGTTAGCGATACATTCTTGAATGAATTCAAGTATTTACACGAAAGTGCATTTTTACCTAAATGCTTGTTGGGAATAATTTTCCTATTGACCAATCTGGTACCCTCTTAATGGGGAGCGGCATATATATTATATTTAAAAAATAATTATTCACTGACATGTGTTTCGTTGTCCACGACTTATCAGAGTGGTTGAATCTAGCGAGATTCGAAATAGGCACCTCGTGATAAGAAGCCTAAACCTCTACCACGGTGCTAACCTCGCCGAACTACTAAATGCATCACTTTTACGTAGACGTTTTTATTTGTTTTTGTTAGCGATACTTTCTTGAATGAATTCAAGTATTTATATGAAAGTGCATTTTTACCTAAATGCGCATATATATATATATATATATACATATATATATATATATATATATATATATATATGTATATATATATATATATGCGATAAAGGTTCGAGCCTGCCTTCCTACTACCACTTTTTTTTTTTGCTCAACATACACATCCAAACACCCGGGCAACGCCGAGCGCCCATCTAGTGCATATATATATATATATATATATATATATATATATATATATATATACGCATGTGTATATACATATATATATATACGCATGTGTATATACACATATATATACATACGTGTGTATATATATATATACACACATGCGTATGTATATATATATATATACATACGTGTATATATATATATACACACATGCGTATGTATATATATATACATACGTATATATATATATACACACACATGCGTATATACATACGTATGTATATTTATGTATATGTATATATATATATTTATGTATATGTATATATATATATATACACATGCATATATACGTATGTATATATACATATAGATGTATATCTATATAGATATAGACGTGTATCTATATATAGATGTAATTATACGCATATATACATATATATGCGAATGAAAGGGAAAACCTAAAATTAATAAATGGTAATCAACGTTTCGTCCCTATTTCAGGGGACATCATCAGGATTTGGCTTGAAAAATACTGAGGAAACAGGCTGGAGACCACATGCGAGTGAAGAAGGAAGAACTTTATTTTTGTTTACATAGGCATCACCAATTATCAAGGCCAAGAGGCCACTCGAGGATAAGGGTTAAAGAGTATACAGTAGAAATTGGACAATATAGTAATCGTTAGTAATGGAAATTCGGTAACTTTGTTAACTTATATAGAACGGCTCATCAAAAACTTGTTTACGTTAGACTTGAAGACAATCATACTGTAGTCATCTGGAGAGCAGAAAAACGGAAGACAAGTCCATAGGCGTACAATTCTAAGAAAGAAGCTTTACTCATGGAATCTACGCTTAGGTTTAGGCACAGATAAAGAGTGGGGGGAAACAAGTGATAGTGTTTTCTGCTAGACGGGTGTTTCTTGTGAAAGTGTCGCGATGGGGGACCATAGAATGAAGCTCAGCCGACGAATCCTAGCTTTAGGTTCCTTCCTACTCTGGAACCCGCACATTTATAAATTCTTTTCTTATTCACGTCACGTCAACCATCGTTTTGTATTATTTTACTCATATATATATATATATATATATATATATATATATATATATATATATATAGAGAGAGAGAGAGAGAGAGAGAGACTTATGTTATGCATTCAAGTATTTTCCTCCTTTAACTAAATACGTATGAGCTAATACGCTTATATATAAAGTAGGGTGTCGCTTCTTTCCCTGAATTACTCCACTTTCTTTTGAGCTTCACCTTATAACTAGTATTTATCAAAGAAGCATCATGTACCATGTTTTGAGTTTTTGGTATGACTCGACCAACGATTAAATTCTAATTACAGCGTGGAACGATAGAATTGTCGCCCTAGAAAAGACGACATGATTTAATTTCCATTTGATGACAACCGTTTATTTTTCTTTTCTTGCAGACACTCAACTAGTTAAGCAGTTGTGTACAAATCCTTAAGAGCGATAGGAGCCTTCTATAATGTCTGAAAGTGACATGTGTTCAATGAGCAGACTCGGAGATATGCTGCTGTACAACTCATGCTTTCTACCGATCCAAGTTATGACTACAGGACCATTGCCAGCACCCTCAAAAGGCAATTCCAGACAGTTCAACGTTTGAGGGCACAGCTCAACGCATAGGACAACCCATGGTTATGGTCTTTGGTGTTGTTTCAAGTGAGGGACACTTCACATCTTTGAAGTCAGCTTGAAAGTCAACACCAAAGCGTACCTGGATGTGCTAACGAATGCGGTGATCTCCTAGTACAATCATGTGGCCGCTGGCAGATCCTAGGTATGACAGCAGGATTCGGTACCAGCCCACAAGTTGAAAGAGACCCAGGCTTGGCTTCAGAAGGAGTGCTACGACTTTGTATCCTTCTTTAACTAGCCCCCACCTTCTCTACTGACTTGAATCTGCTGAACTACTTCGTTTGGTCATACATCGAGAACATCACCAACATGACCTCCCACAACACAAAAGCCAATCTGATCACTTTCATCTGCCGAGTATTTGCAGCGCACCTGCTGGCGATTGTTGAAACAGGATGCTCTCAGTTCTCAACTGGTATTGAGGTGATGATTGAGGTAGTAGATATCAGCTCTACTACGTAATCAAGTTACCAGAATTGATTTTTTCGATAAAAGTTTTAAAATAAAGCTGTAGTGCTGTTTTTTTTTTGTTTTTTTTAGAGCGACAATTTTATCGTTCTACCCTGTATTGGTAACCAAAACATTGACAAGTTTTACTTAAATATTTGCTCTCTGATGTCGACGTTGACGTCGAAGGAAATGAAGATGTGAAGCCGCAGAAAAGAATTCGCCGGCTGTGCCCGGCATGCGGTGGGAAGAAGGAGAAACGCAGCTAAGCTGAAATAGACAAATGTCAAAGAGAGACGTTTTTTTAAATAACGGTAATAAAATCTTTTGTTGAGAAAGGAAAAAAAATGACGACTTGGATTTTGTTTATTTATTTCCATTTTTTTTTTTTTGAGGGGAGGAGAATTGCTGAAGTAAAGTGTAACGGCCACTAGGGATGTTCTCTACCAGAGGAAACAGATATCACTGCCTATGACTGTTATATTATGTATGTTTGACCAATTCCTAAAAAAAAAAAAATACATTTGTAACCGGAAATCATAATTTTCTATAACAAATACTTCCGCACCCTACATTCTTTTACTGATCAGCTTTAATTTCGACAAAATGACAAACAGATGCATGCTCCATTATATTAAGATGTGCGCATAGCACTTAAAAGTTGTTTCACAGAAAGGTTTCGTTTTAGTATTTCATTAGTATTCGTAGTAGTTGTATTAGTAACCGTATTTATATTGCTACTCCTAAATTTAGTTTCATTGTTATTTGGTTTCTTGCATGTGGAAGATGCCTTTAATTATTATTTTTAAATCTAGTATTGTTACGTGCATTGTTGTTGCTAGTGTTGCCTTCGTAATGTTGTAGCCATTGATGTTCAGTTTTATGTTTGTTTGCAGAGATTTAATCCTATTAGGAGGAAAAGCATTGATTTTATTTTCATTTGACTTTATTCCTTTATTTTTGTATCAAGTTTGACTGATGTAAACTTGAAAAAAAAAATCAATAAACACAGGATGACTAGAGTTTTATTTATTTTCGAGTTCCCTTTCCTGGTACAAGCAGTGGGTTTGGGTAAGGTGGACATAGCTCGGTGTCAGACATGAGGGTTAGAATTGCAAGGAAGTGACAAGAACTTTGTCTCCTCTTTCTCTCCCTCCATCTTTTTCTTTCTATCTCTTGCTCTCTCTCAAAAATTTGGGTCTTTTAAACGCAGTACAAAACAAAATAGATACGCTTGTGTTAGATAAATATCAGAAAATTTGAAAAAATAAATTACAATACGCGTGTTTTTTATTTGACCTACTCATTTTCTATGTCAGTGTTACTGTTGCCCTGTTGCCGTTGTATAACCTTGACTAAATTCTGCTTCTGTATTTAAGATAACGGCTATATATATATATATATATATATATATATATATATATATATATATATATATATAGCTGAATGGGTGTGTGTGTGTCTGGTCACGAATAGGCTCCTATATGGTTGACTATTTAAAAAAAACTGATTACATATAATGGTAGAAGATGTATCGAGACACAGGAATGGGTATGTTTGATCTGGTAGAACGGTGGTTCATTAAAATTGTGGGGTCTGCGTTCGCGCCTGGTCCACAAAGCATGTAAATAAAAAATTTAAAAATTAAAAAAAAAAAAAACGTTTACAAGTGTTTTTGATATAGATGTACATAATAATACTTTGATAAGTATGTTTTAACTTAAATAGGGATGGTATAATAAAATTGTGGGGTCAGCGTTCGCGCCTGCGCCTGGCCTCCATAGAATGGAAATAGGCACAAACTTTAATAAAGACTTTTCATATCTATCTGCGTAAGTATACTTTGATAATTATGTTTCAGTTTGAAGAAATATGGTATAATAAAATTATGGGGTGTTCGTTGGCGCCTGACTTCCATAGAATGTAAATATGTCACAAAGTTTAACAAGGTTTTTTAATATAGATCCACAGAATATTGTGATAAGTGTTTCAGTGTGAACAGGTATGGTATAATAAATTATGGGGTTTATCTATTTTATTTTTACTTTCATCATATTTTGCTTTGGTTTTGATACCCCCAAATTCGAAGCTATCTCTTTACAACCCTTCGTTTTCATAACCTATCATACTTTCATAAATCAGAGTCCATTTTCTGTAGGCTGTTTTTGAACCAATTGACTGATAGGAAGGGACGCGGTGGATACTAGAAAGCTGATTGGCTAACTAAAACCCTCAACAGAAGAGGACCATATAAAAACAATAAACAACCACAGAATTCGCGCATAAGCCTGACGAATCCTAGAGTGGATGAAATGCTGAATATTCAGTGTAGCTTAATTGCCATATATATTTTATAAATTACTAACTAGCTCTACCTACGTATTGAGCACCTTTTGAACTAAATACTTAAAGTTTACGCATAAATCTATACTTTCGTATATTAATTTTATGTGAGTAAATGAAGTAGTTATATATATATATACACCGGTTGTATCAATTGGTTTCCTAGATGTAAATACAATGAACCTCCCGTGATTATTAAAGAGTGCTCAATGCAGGACAGAGCTGGTATATAGTCTGTTTATTATACAAACATTATTGGTTACATATGTGCATACATGTTTCAGTGGAGTCCCTACTCTGAAAACCAGAAAACTAAAAACAAATGAATAAATAAAATAAAAAACGAGAGATAAAAATTAAAAAAACAAAAAACAAATAAAAAACACTTGTCAAAAGAAAATTAAAGTGACCACTAATAAATGATATACAATTTGATAAACGACCTAAGACGCAGAATATTTTCAAATCAAGGGCCATAAGCAACCGCTAAGTTAAAAGAATCACTTAACACATCCCTTCTAATGATAGCCTAAACACGGGGAAACAGAATTCCCCCTTCGCCTCACCACAGGATTTGAGTTTAATAATGATGCTTAATGTGTGTGTGTGTGCGTGTGTACGCGTACGTGTATAATATATAAAGTAAAGTCAGCCTCTTCCTTAATATATATTAATAATTATTTCTTTATACAAAATCAATATTTGATTTTGGTTCGCCAGTTTCTTTGGTGGATTGTTGCAGCACGTTGACAAGAACAATAAAATATAATTCAATTTGATTATAAAGAAGGCTTCAATTGAATGAAAATTACGTTTCTGAATTTTTTAAATGAGGATTCATATTATTTGAATTCTTCGGACAACTGTTCTCAACTTGAGTGTCATTGTCACAACATCTCGGTCGATGTAATCTCCGATCTTCTTCACACGTATCTTTTCAAACTCGGGAATGTTTCTGTAAAACTTGGGGATTTGGACGGAATTTCAAACAGACTTCACAGAGGTAGCGTGCTCTTGTTCCGCCAGTCATGACTGGATAGAAGTCCTAAATAATTAATTATAATAATATTGTATTTTTCAGTCTCCCACACTGAGAATTGAACCTTCAACCTTCAGGAGAATATCACATTTACAATTGATTTTTTGCAAGCACTCTAACTACTGTGTTACGGGTCTGCAAGGTTGATGGTTGAAGGTTCAATTTTCTGTATATTTAATAGTATAATTGCGAATTACTTAGGACCCCTATCCAGTCATGGCTGATAGAATGAGTGCATGCTACCCCGATGAAATAAATAAAGCGTTCCATTCTGAAATTCCGTCCAAATTCCAGAGTTCGATAGAAACATTCCCGAATTCAACAAGATACGCCTGAAGAAGGTCGGTAGTTACATCGACCGAAATGTTATGAAAATGATACTCAAGATGAGAACAGCAGTCGGGTGAATCCAAATAATATGAATGAAAATTATTTTCATATAACAGTCTGATAAAAAAAATAAGATGTAATTCTGTATTTATGCATATAGAGTTACGTCCCTTTAAATAATACTGCTTATACAGAATCCGTTTGAAATGATAAATTATCTGTATCCGACATATATTTTATTACACAAAAGTCATTTGACAAACTTTGAACAGTATTAATCAGAAAATATTGAGGATTAAGTCTCACCAACGGCACGAAAGAAAGTGAAAATGTCATCGCTTGTAAATCCCAGAAATGATTATTTCTTTCCACAAGGAAAGAAAATGTAAGTCCGTTTGTACGTAATTTTCTAGAATTTTTCCAGTTTTGAGTGAGAATATCTACGAATTAAAAAAATAAGTAACACGGATAAAAAAAAAAAAGGCATAAAAAATTGTCTGTAAAATAAAGTTGTCAATCAATGTGAAAACAAGTGATTTTTTTTTTCGTTTTATTTTGTAACGTTGTTTTCATGTCTTTTGTTAATTGTATTATTTTTGATTGCGGAGAAAAGGACCTATTTTGTTTTTCTTTGTCTATTTTGTTAATGAAATCTTTCTGTTTGAACTTTATATATTTTTTTTCTTTTGATCATTCTCTTTCGTTCTTCCCTCGCGTGTAGCTCATCAGAACTAATTAATTCTTGAAACGGAGGTCAAAATTAGATGGGTCATGTACACAGTTAAATGAACATGAACACGTCTATGAGTAAACGTGCAACTCCCCCCCTCCCCACACCAAAAAATATACAGCACCAGAAGCATACAAAAAA
>NC_136485.1:155151827-155171827 GCF_053919585.1 Euprymna scolopes | reverse complement strand
GTTCAATCATTGGAACTCTACACTGACCTTTCATCCCTTAGCCCATTATTTTAAGCTGTTTTCGAAGAAATCAATGGAATTAATCTAAACTAGAATCTATTTAAACAACTCTTTTATTCATCATTGCTTTCATGTCCTCTTTTAACAGTGATAACTTTCAAGGCCTGATTTGAAGTCAGTCAGTGCCTGCTTTTTTCACACCATACTCGTTTAGATGGGAAGATGCACCGCACGATGATGAAAACCGGCCTTCACCCAAATCAAGCCATGATCATGCCAAATGGAAGAAAAGATGCAGCATTGCAGATCCTGCCATAACTCGGGTCTAATGCAAAGTAAAAGAAAAACATAATTGTTATGCACAACACAAGCGATTCTATGTTGCTTACACCAGGGAAGAGGTTCTGTACACTACAATGCTTATTTAATTATTGGAATTCTTTCGAGATGAATAATTTGTGTATTTTATTCATTTATTTGTAAACTATTTTATCTTTTATAGTTGTTGTAACAAAAACTTGGATTTATAAATGCCAAAAAGTCCAACCTTGATCGGCTGTCGGGACTCATGGCACAGTGGATAGAGATGTTGAATCTCTACAGTTCCAGTTGAGCATTGTCTGAAGATAGCGGTTTCAATCCTACCCAAAGCCGGCCAGAGGATTAATTGGCCAAAACATGGTGAGACAACAATTATGGAAGGCAGGTTAGGGTTAGGGTTAAGGTTAGGGTTAGGGTTAGGCTTAAGGCAGGAATTATTGAGAATACAGTTAAGAGATTATGCATTCCTATCCCGTCCTGGTTAACCACCTGACGAAGGCCAGACGAATAGTTGGCCGAAACATCGTGAAACAACAACTATAAAGACGAGGATAACAGTCCGCAGATAAATAAATAAAATACTACAATGATTTTCTTAAACAAAGTTCATTCCTTAGAATTCTACATTGAACTTTTTTCCCCTAAGTTAATTATAAAGACAAACCACCAAAGTCTTCTGTATCCCATACTGCCTGATTCTAACTGCTTTTAAGTCTCTCGTAACAAACCTTTTTCTCTAACACATGATCCGGCTCCACCAATCAGCATCTCTCAGTCCATATCCATTATGTAACAAAATTGCTGCACAAGCTGACTAAGTTAAAGTTCATCAACTTAAAATTCAATACAAATAAAAATAAATAAATCTTGTCATATAAGTTTTAGAAGTTTTTGATCACACCTTATATTTATCAACACGTCATAAATCAAACGTTACCGCCATTTGTGGGTAAAATAAAAAATATTGTGCTCCACCTTTAGTGGATGCACAGTCAATAACAGCTAAACAACAGGAAAAAATACCAACGCTATTCGAAAGGGGGTGGCACACACACACACACACACACACACACACATGCACACAAAAATCAATATTGAATCATAAGAATAAAAAAAAAAGAAATGAAAAGTGTCTGAGTCGCAACCTCTTACAAATCTTGATGGAAAATCTGGATCATCTAAAACTCATTTGAAACTTAATTTGCTGCCTTGTTAACTTAGAGGAATGGCAAGTTTTTTTTTCTTCCAGGTCATAGATATAACGAAGTTATAATCTCCACATTACTTAGAGTGTGAAAAGAAAAGAAAAGAAACGAAAAAGCATCGCTGATCTGAGTGAGTGAGTTATTGAACTTCCAGTCAGCTAGGTGATGTATAGGTTCACTTTTGATTTGTGGTTTTATCAATAATCGATTGTGCAGTCTTTGGTGATTTCTAATAAGGCTAAATAAACTCACAAATAGAAAATGGAAGGCAAAACAAACTTGATTCAATTAATCAATTTACGTTGATTAACAAAACGACTGCTACTTCCAAGTTGCAGCTTTTGCTCTTTGAAATTATGAACTTCACAGTTGTTTATAGGCTGAAGATTGGAGTGGCAAGAAATACGGCTCTACTTTCTTTTTTAAAGCTGCAATTTGAAAGAAATTAAAAACTATCATTAAATTTAATTTTATATGTTTATATATGCGAAATTCAAACATTTTCAATTAAGCACTCAGTTTGCTTGGTCCTCAGTTGCGCTATTATGCGGTTTTTAATATTTGTATCGTTACTTATATATATAAAAGCCACTGTGTGTGTGTTTGTGTGTGTGTATGTGAGTGAGTTTGTTCAGTATACTCCGAAACGCCTTGGCTGATTTTTATGAAATTTCAGACAAATGTACATTATGTGTCTGTGAGTGTCTTTAGATAAGTTTTGCATCAGAATGCCTCTGATAAGTATCGAAAACCAATAATTGAAAAAAACATCCGATTAAAGAACGAACAGTCAGTCTGATTTTGATCAAAGTTAACACCCTAATAGAGCCTAACATCACAAGTGCACTTGAGAAGTTTTATCATCGCACAAGCAGAAGGGCCGACATATAACATCAACAGTAGGTTTTTGATAAGACACAATCACATTCTAAATTACTGCTTCTGCTTAAAGAACAATTGAACCATGATACTTGACTTTTGCATTTTAAACTTTAAGTTAAGTCATTATATATAATTCTATAAAATCAACTGTCGGTTCTCTACAGTGCAATGTAGTCTACAATATATTCCAGATTAAGTCACGACGGAGGAGGCATGTGAAACTTTCCCCGAGTGCACACCAGTGGGTCTCCAACTAGAGCAGGCAATCAATCGAATTGATCGAAAAATGAGCGATTTCACTTTCGATTACAATAAAAATATGGGAGTGTGAAACTTGCGTTAATCATCATTTAATTCCGAGCAACGTCGAGTCTTCCAGCTAGTAGTTTCTAATATGAATTGTAATTGACACCTTTAATATATATCTGCGTATGTGTGTGTGTGGCTTCCTTCGGTCTTGACAGGCTATGGATACCCACTGTAAGGGTGCCTGCACGTGAAATTTTTGTGGCAAGAATTGCTCAGTCTCCAACCACGCCTCTTCCGAGTCAACATTGGTGCATACCAGTGGCAAGTTGAGGTGCAGTACGACTGGAAACAAATGCCGAGATGAGCTGAGAGCACATACAGCGCTTAGAATTCCCAAATGGTCACCCATCTAATGCTAGCCAGGTGCAACGTTGCTTAACTTTGGTGATCTGGCGGGAACCGGTGTGCTAATGTGATTATGCCGTGTATATATATATATATATATATATGATGATTGCAAAGTCTTGTCAGACGAGAGCCACTCCCTCAGTCACTAAAATCCATGTGCCCGAATATGACTTTTTAGCCCTGCCAGCGACTTGCACACCCTCAAGCAGACATGACACTGAAAACGTTCACTGATTTGTATGAAACTAACAGCAGCGGAACCTGTATTATCGTGGTCTTTCATGTGATTAACAAAACCTGCCTTAGACAGCAGAGCCCGATCACACACCTTACAGATTCAGAGATCTCCATGGTTGGGCGGCAAGGTTTGGCATTTCCTACCTGCTCTCTTAAACTTCGCTCGGTCTGTTTTGGCTGCTTCAAAGTGTTCTGCACCCTTGTATATCAGTGTCCTCCACTGCTTGCGATCATACGCTAGTGACTCCCAACTGTCAACAGGAATATGAAAGCTCACCAGACTCTCCTTGATGCTATCACGAAAACGTTTTTTGGGCTTGTGCTGGGTTTTTTTCCAAGAAAGAGCTCACGATAGAACAATTGTTTTGGGAGTCGATAGTCTTCAAACAGGATGAGATGACCCGCCCAATGCAACGCAATATATATATATATATATATATATATATATATATATATATATATATATATATATATATATATATATATATATATAATGAATTGTAGTTGAAGGTTTTAAATATACGTATAGGCTATAATATGAATTGTTATTGTACACTCAAAGAAAAGAACACATTGGTTATTGTCATCCGAAGTAAACATTTTTTTCCAATAAGCAATCAATTAATAGTAAAGAATAAATACGAATAGTAATCTGTATATTATATAAAAAAATAAGAAATGTACACGATACATTTTAAACACTGCGAAATGTCATCATAATAGACATGTTTTTCCTTGGCTGATGTTTATTATTGCATTTGAAATCGGTTTTTTGTTTTTGTAGATCGCTATAATTATGACCAATCTGTTATAACTTGAGAAAATACCTTTTGTAAATTGACTCAGTCTCCCTCTTGTGTCGTGAAAATACGATACAAACAAATGAGTCCCGAATGATAAAGACCGAGAGAAACCCACTGCGAATCAACCAATAACGTTTATTATGATACCGATACAAGTACCAAGGGTCCATACAATGAAAATTGTATGGAAATTGAACGAAGAGACGTCCATACGTGTACTTGTCATCTTTCCGTGGTTAGCTCAAACTCCGTGGTTCGCTGTGTGGGGTCGTATTTATAATGAACTAATTTATAATGAACTAGCCTGCGTGCCCGGCGTTGCTCGGGTGTTTGGCGGTGTTTGTTAAGCAAAAAAAAAAAAAAAAAAAAAAAAAATGGTAGTAGGCAGTCTCGAACCCATACCGCAAAGGAGGAAAAGAATGTGAACCCTCCCCTCCACAAAAAAAAAAAAAACGTGTTTGCCGTTGCGTGTATCGCCAAACCGCAAGTGGCGAAGTTTTAAATTAAGGCTAGTCAATTAAAAAGAGGGGATGACTTTCGAAACTATCGGCGAAAAGAGCGACCCATTCTTGTTGAAAAGTGCCCAGTTGAGGGTAAAGTAATTAGTGTTTTTAGTCGATTTTTCGTTATTTGTCATCCAAAAGGTTGAGCTCTAAAATGCGACCCATCTCGTGAAAATCCGTCCCCTAAGTCGAAACTTTTGGGCATACATACATACATACATACATACATACATACATTTGAACAGATAGGTGAGATTTATATAATTGAAGATAGCTCAGCGCTAGAGCCCCCCCCCAAAAAAAAAGATGACAAATTATTGCTACAAAAAAACTGGAGTTTTGTTGGGATTTTGTCGAATCAGGTATATACTTTAAGAAATATACGGAATTAATACTAAGATTATTTTGGTTTTCCATTTATACTTCTAAAGATATATTTTTGATAATGATGCTTGGGTGAGGATTGAAGCTTAGAACAATGTTGTACATTGGATGATTAGCTGACAGCATTCACGAATGAATGAGATCAAATTCAATTACATATCCTGCAAACATCATTTGGCCTCTCCACTAAAAAGCAAACGAATACTGTATATGTACTTAGTGACCTACAGGTGTTGATTTTTTTCTCTTATGGACAAGTAGACACATCAAGATTTCAGAGTTTGATCTATTTCATTTAATCTGTTTCATTAAGGGTCAAAAGATGGATTTAAAACTTTTTCACAAAGTGAGGTAAAAACATCGATGCAGTATGTCAAACTAACAGTTCACAATACTAAACATTACATCATCTCCAGATTATATAACACACACACACATATTTATATTATATATATATATCTACATTTATATATATATCTATTTACATATATATATATTATATATATATCTATATATATATATATCTATATCATATATATATCTATATTATATATATATCTATATCATATATATATCTATATTATATATATATCTATATCATATATATATCTATATTATATATATATATATCTATATTTATATATATATATCTATATTTATATATATATATCTATATTATATCTCTATATATATATATTATATATATATATCTATATATATATCTATATTATATATATATATTATATATATATATCTATATATATCTATATTATATATATATATCTTATATTTGTATATATATCTATATTATATATAGATTTTGTTATGTTTCTCCCCATGTAAACTTGATAATTTCACAATTATTAACCCCTCGCCTTTTATATATATATATATATATATATATATATATATATATATATATATATATATATATAGATTAGCAACACATATTTAAAAATAGGGGAGGAAAACCTAAATACTCGACGTTTCGCCCGTCTCATGCAGGCTTTTACAAGAGTGAAACAGCTAAAAATGGTCCATGACGAGAGGGTCAATTATTTTAGGAGTGTGTATGCTAAAGTGGAGAATTTATGTAAATTAGGAAATTACATGAGTGTACATACAGTTTATCACAAAAGCGAGTACACCCCTCACATGGTGGCCGCACAAAATATTGAGTTGACATGTTGTATGTTAATATTGACAACTTTTCGTAAGGGGGGTACTCACTTTTTTGCCAGGGATTTAGCTTTTAATGGCTATATTTTGAGGGGGAAATAAATTATCGCTGCCATGTGTGCTGCAGACAGACTACTTTTGTGTGAAAAAATCATCTTTTCAGTGTTGTCCCACGAAGAGTTATACTTAAATATTTGAAGAAATGTGAGGGATGTACTCACTTTTGTGATACACTATATATACTGTTATATCGGCCTTCCTTGAACAGAGAAATTTACACCGATTAGCACTATAAATAGCGCTAGTAATTCCAACACCGGTGAAAGAGATGCGACTGCACTTCAACTGCTAGCCGAGTTCCCAGCAGATATACACGCTTTCCTATCTTTGTACATTATGGTTAATACACTTGTTCCTTAACCGAACCTCGACTTGATTGTTCTTATTTTCACTGTTGTTCCACGACACAACATATACCATATATCTGAATTTGCAATATATACAAAAAATACATGTGTGTGTATATTAGACAGTTGATCAAAATGTTGAGAGTGCAAAATAATGAGATATATGATTTTATGAATCTTGTCCATTGAAGATCATAAAAAAGCTTATGACTATCCAGCGTCGTAAGGTGTGTCATGTGACCAATGTTGTCACAGCGGTTATAGAAACGTTTTTCTTCTGTTAGACTAGTTACATACCGGTACTTGAGCGTCTAGTCTACCTTATTATTTTATTCATAACTGGTAGAAGGAAAGATATGCGGCATAATCATGTTGACACGGTGGTTCTTGTTAATCGCAAAAGTTAAGCAGCATTAAGCCTGGTCAGAACCAGATAGGGAAGCATTTGAAAATACCTAGCGCTGTATGTAGGAGGATATCAACACCTCCTTGCAAGAACTGCAAAAATCTAACGTCATCTTCCTTAGCCGGAATATGCATGCAACTGGGGATCGCTTGTTAATTTGATATCCCCCTAGAAACTTCCTCTTTCATATGAAGCCGGTTAAGGTGAATGTCGCTTCATGTGATTTCAAAGCATTTCAGCATCACTGTCACTTCCATATATATATATATATATATATATATATATATATATATATATATATATATATGTGTGTGTGTGTGTGTGTGTTCATGTATGCACATGCGCGTGTGTACATGAATAAATATGGTAGTTCAATTGAAAAGTTCAATATCTGAAACAAACTGGATCGCTGGAGATGGTTCCTTTTATTTTGTCTTCTTTCTTCTTGGTATTCTAGTTCGTCGGTTCAATAGAGAAGGGGGAAAAATAGAATTCCTTTGGAATTGGGCAGAGTTAAAAATAAATGCATATATCGATAGGCAATTTGGCCTTATTCACATGCAAGTGTATTTTAAGAATTTATAACTTCCGTCTTTCTCCTAAAATAATGTTAGTTCTTCTTCATTTACCAAAGTGGGAATAACCATAATTTTTGAATTCTTGTAAAATTTTAAAACCCATATTCCTTTTTGTTTTTATTTGTGTTTTTAAGAAAATGGAATGATTCTTGCGAACTAGTTGGCAAACTCATATGAAGAACATTGCGTAAAGATTATTTTTGACATTTAAAATTTCTTTCAAATTTTACCACAAGATCTCCAGCAGTTTTGGAATTAAATGACTTAATTGCATTCGAGAAAAAGACATCTGCGAAAAAAAAAAAAAAAAAAAAAATTGTGAACTTTCTCAAAAAGAGATAATTTCTAATGTATAAGATTTCTTCAAAACTTTAACATGAAAGCTTTTCTGATTGGTTTCTGTCAATGTTGACAATGAGAGCAACAGCCTTTAACTGTAACTGATTGAAGTAGTAGCTATGGGAGCGAGTGTGAGTGAACTGCTCATTGCATACGTTTTTTTCTTCATCAACCATCTTTATACTTCCAGTAACGAGATCTTTTGTTAAGGTACATGACGTTTCAAAAGAGAATTAAAAAAATACATTTTAAAAGGATTAGTACTATTACCAGGTTATTGGGGTAGGGAAATAGAGTTAGCATGCATTTTTATATTAATTGTATAATAAAAACAAAAACGAAACAGGAATGCAAATGACGTGTTCTATGGGCCAGGTAGCTACTGTGAATTAAGAGATATTTTAATAAAATATGCACTGGAGGATAATATCGATAAAAATTAATCAAAAGAAGACTAGTCAATTTACCGAGGATTGGAAAGAGGATCCTGCATGTAAAACAGCTATGGTCTCTCTTTCTTTCTTTCTCTCTCTCTCTCTCTCTCTCTCTCAAACACACACTCACTCACTCACACACACACACACACACACACACACAGAGTCACACATACATACGCGATTGTGAATTTTTTGCTTGCTATCAAGACTCAAAATCTACTCGAGGATAAAAGTTAATGAATGTTGCATAGATAGTGACACAACACTGTGATGATCGATAATTGTGGAACTTAGGTAGAGTTTAATTATTTAAGAGGACGACTCATCAAAAACTTATTTACATTAGACTTTAAAACGATCATATTACAGTAAGCTGGGAAGCAGCCCCGCAGTATTGTGTTCCATAGGCTGACAGTTCTAGGAAATAAACTTTTCTCATGGAATTTTCGTCTAGTTTTAGGCACAGATAAGAGAAGTTATTGACAAATGTTGCAGCTAGACGAGTAATTGTTGTGAATGTTTTGCAGGGGTGGGGGACATAGTTTTAAGCCAAATACTTGCCATGAAAATAACGATAGAGCAGAGAAAGACTCGCAACATCGTAGCATAATGGAGGATGCCGTTTTCTCTTCCCTGCAACCTCTTTCCCACAGACGAGACGTTGCGAGCTTGGCTCTGCTTTATCCTTATTTTCATGGCAAGTGCCCGTCTGATCTCCAATTTATGATCCGCCCTTGCTAAAATTTGACGAAAAACACTCGTTTATCTGAAACCACTATCAATAATTTCCCCAACTCTTTAGCTGTGCCTAAACCTAAACATAGATTCCATGAACAAAGATTCTTCCTTAGAACTCCACGCTTGTGGAACTCTCTTCCATTTCCCTGCTTACTAGCTTACTATAATGTGGTTGTTTTCAAGTTCAATGTAAACAAATTCTTGATGAACCGTCCCCTTAAGTAATCCGATTTACCAAATTTCCACTACTACTGATTACTACAATATTTTCCCATTGACTACCATACTCTTATTAACGCTTATCCTTGAGAGGCCTCAGGGCCTTGATAAATCGTGACTCCTTTTTAAAAATAAAATCTATTCTGTGAGAAAGGAGAAGTAGAGAGGCGAAAAGGTCCTTGCCCACTACATTTCAAAGACGGATTTGTATCCTGTCAAGGCAGGAAAAGTACTCTTAGTAGGAAAACAATTGTGTAAAATACCACAGGATCTAGTTTGCTGTAAAGGATTGGTAAGTGACCCCGGCAAACAGTGATACACAATGAGATATTTTTTTATATTTAGACATAAGATTGGTTATAGTATCATGATACATAATTTAAAGGTTTTCAGATTTTACTAGACTCCACCCCGGGAAGATAAAAAAATGAGGCAGGATAACCTCAACTCTCCATGCCGTAACTAGTGCCATTTTGTCATTCACACTCCACCCAAGCACCAACCGAGTGTACGTAAATAAATGAGTTTTTAACAGCTATCTGTTTTCTTGAGGTTTACTGAAGTATGATTATCTCCCTTGGTTAAAATGTAACATTGGGTGGGGCGTATCAAACATGCTGACCAACCAGTGAGACAAAAGAACAAACGGGGAGTTGATCACATCTGTATAAAATACTGATAAAAGTGAGAACTCATTTGGCTGGAAAAAAAGAAAAGGCATAGTTTGCACGTCCGACTGCCATGCTGGCATGTCATAAACCCATTTGAAAACAAATCCCATTATCAACTCCTATCTATAACTAGGTTAATAACAACATCCAGCATTTCTTTCTCGTTATCTAAGATGCAGATAACAACGGAGGCAGACAACTCCCAGTACAAAGGGATCTATATACAAATGCTACGCTGTCATAACCATGAAATATATATTTGCAGAAGACCTACCACCACCCACCCCACCCTCTCTTTCTCTCTAGTTGTATGCATATCCTCTTCAAAAAAGATAAGACTGCATTGCTTTTGTTGATATTTAAATTCTGTGGTAGATCATTCTTGTGAGATAAAAAATAAAACAAGTGAAATATGCATGCCCCCCCCCGTGGGTGTACAGTAGACGAGGCATACAAAAATGACTAATTTCAGCCCCCCAATCATTTAGCCCCAAGTGTCCCCAGTGGACCTCAAATCTTGGTGAAAATGAAAAAATGGTGCAGTTTTAGGCCTTAGCATATGTAAATTTGAGTTCTGCACCATGCAAACAAGAAATGACTAAGTCCATAATTTGCCCTCCCTCCACCCATTTAACCCCTCAAAATACTCAAGGCCTTAACATATTTTAATTTGAGTTCAGCACCATGCAAAACTGCTAAATAGACATACACAGAAAATTTTGGACAAATATGGTAAAATAGTCCCCAAAATGGAGTGTTTTTATTAGTCCCCGGGACACACCCAAGAGTTATCGCGAAGTATAGACAAACGAAATTATATAGAAATCAGTTACTTGCAACTTTTCAGAAAGTTTTATAAAAATCCAAGGCATCAATTTCTTTTAAAGTACAAAAGTGTCAATTTTAGCCATTTTATCCCGAAAGGCACCCCTAGTGGGCGAGTAACCGGAGTTTTCCCGGAAAATCCGTTCTGTTACTTTTTTACTCATATCATGTTTAAGTTTTGTGCAGAATTTCAAAAAATTCCAAGGCGTAGTTATTGAGAAACGTGCAGACAGACGAACAGACGAACACAAACAAGGGTGATTTTACAGGTCCAACCTCCTTTTGTCGGGGGACCAATAAAATTTGAAAAAGAATAAAAATATTACTCGTTTTCATCGGGCTATCGTTCTTATCTTGAGTGTTATTTGTGCAACGTTTCGGTCGATGTAGCCTTCGAAATAACACTGAAGATGAGAACAATAGTCCAATCAATACAAATAATACGAACAATCAGCCCTCATCTCCAAAATTCAGAACTGTAATAAAAATCTAGTTTCTAGCCGACATGTGTTAAACCAGCATCATTTGGACTTTTCATACTAAACCGAACCAACAGTTTTCTTTTCTTTTCATGATGCCCTGAAAGCGATGTAAGTAATTGTAATAGATTACAGCCATTACATGAAGTCTGAAGCGACCCCTGACCAATTACTACCTAAGACTAGAAATTACATAGATTTTTTTTCCCCCCTTACTGGATAGTATCAGCGGTTGTGTTAGATTATGTGTTATCATGTCTGAAATTGACTGTTGCATAGTGCAAAGTATAACACAAATGCCTCATGCGCTGAACATAATGGTTGGCCTATAGTCGGTAGTCATAAAGGATCTATGAAAAGTTCTTTTTGGTTGCTAGATTCCTTTGTGATCAAAATTATATAGAAAGAAACCTGCTTCTAATATAAGCGGCACTTTATCTGTTTGTTTGATTTTATGTCTGTCTGTATTTTGAATTTTTTCAAGGGAGATAATTACATTAAAAATTCTGGCGTTAAATGGTACTGGTGTTGTGGAGAAAATTTTGATCTACATTTTGATCTCAGCCAAAAGGCCAAAAATTAATGATTTTTGTGTGTAAGCATTTTAAACTGAATGAAAAAAAAATCTATAAATATATATATATAATGCGTCAACATTTCTTTCTTTTTTTTCACTAATTTTACTTTTCATTTATTCATATCAATGATATTGTGGGGTCTGCATTCATGTTTGACATTTATAACAAAGAAATATATTTGACTTTTCATTTATTCATACCAATAATATTGTGGGCTCTTATCACATCGATAATCCAAGAGAATAAAGATAAACAACCAATATGCAATGTTCAATTAAAACATTAACCAATAGCTATTACGTTACGCATGCATATTCGTAATGCTGTCATTCAATCTTCACTGGCAAATTACATTTTTTTAAATTTTCACGCTTTTGTACAAATTTCCCCCAACTGAAAACAAATATAAACTTTGCATGGGTTTGAATAGTTTCATGTCTGTAATCCAAAAACTGACAGAGGAGTTTGGTAGCTAAAATATTTTAAACAAATATATATGTGCATACATAAATATATATAGAAAGAGGCTTATGTTTACTATAACCTTTTTATGCAAATATTACGCAAGTATAAATCATGTAGAATATTCCATAAAAAACAGAAAAAAACTAATAAGGAATTAATTAAAATAAATGTTTAAAAGATTATGTAAATTAGTTAGATCTTTTGCAGATGAATTCCACAACCGATATATAAGAAAGTTGTATTTTCTTTTTAAATAAACAGAAAAACGGGGTTTTAATATGAATATCAATACACGCAGAAAAAAAAAAAAATATTAAAGGAGTATGGATTATAATATTGTTTTTTTTTTTTATTATTTATTATTAATATTTTATGTGAAAATTATTGGAACAATGTGAACGATTCTTAGTTTTATTTAATAAATGTTTAATATTTATTTCTTGTAACTGTTAACTTTCTTTTTTATGTGAAATATTCTTAAAAGTAAACACATTTTTTTTACAAAAAAGTATCATTCTTATGCCAAACTACTTATACTACTACTACTACTAATAATAATTTAGCTATTACGTTACACATGCATATTCGCAATGCTGTCATTCGACCTTCACTGGCCAAATTCCATTTTATGACCCACTCCCTTTGAGTCTCAGCACCAGACTCGCTCAATAGTAACAAACTGGTTACCGGAAGTGACATCAGGAATAGCCCATCGTCAACTTGTGCAATAAAAATACTCCTCCTCCTCCTCCTCCTCCTACTACTACTACAACTACTACTACTACTATTAATAATAATAATAATTCGCCTAAGAATGTGATAAATTTCTTCAGTTAAAATATCTGTTGGAAGATGTTTCGTCGGGGACTATCACCGTCTAGAAAACGGAAAGTAAGGCAACAATGAAATGTCTCGAGAAATATGCCGGAATGCCAGCAAACCTACATCCCTCTCTTTCTCTTTTGTACCTGTTCATTGGATGCTTCAACATTGACTGTCTTTGCCTGAAGATAACTGCTTACAGATTTTCTGGAGCCCAAAGAACTTTGGACTTTTTATGTTTCTGCACTTGGACATTGTCCAACTTTCTTCCACCTATATCGAACGGTATAAGTGATTAAATAAATCCCTCCGTTGTTATAAAAAGGTTTTGTTTTTTCTTTCGTTTAACGGTTGTCATTCTCGTCTGAGCTTCAATCTATATTCCCTCTACCTTGCCAATCTTTCATAAAAACACTCATCTAGCCAAAATCACTATCAATAATCCCTCTCACTCTCTATCGATGCCTAAACCTAAACTTGGATCCCATGAACAAAGCTTTTTTCCTAGAACTGCAGGTCTGCTTTCCAGCTGACTACAACATTGTAATCTTCAAGTCCAACATAAACAAGTTCTTGTTGAACTGTCCTCTTAAACAATTTAATCATACCAAATTTCAACTTCTAACGATTACTATGCTATTATCCCAATGATTACCGTACACGCATTAACTCTTATCCTCGAGTGGCCTCCGGGCCTCGATAAGTGATGACCCCTTTGTAAAAAAAAAATTCGTCTCATTTTCATAAATACAATGTGCAAAACGGCAATGATGATAAATCTTAAAATTTATAAATGCTGCAAAGAGCAAACTGAATAACCATCATAAGAGTGAAACATTATACTATATATTTTATAAGAAGCCGTCCAACACATGTCAGTATGTACAACTAAAAAATTTGCGGAACAGAACAACTTTCCACCACTTTTCTGTTGCCCTGCGAAGATTAAAACTGAGATATAATGTTACTAAACCGTATGTCTAGAATCCTTACTGCAGTTTGGATCAAAATCATGTACATTATTTCGATTCTAGAAAATTTCTGAAATTTAAGGAATCTTAAAATTGAATTAAAACTCAGGTAATCTTGCTAAATTGGTGTCTAATGACTATTGATTAAATTCAGTGCAAATCTAAAGTATTTGAATTTTTCAAATGAGAGGTTGTGTACATAATATTCATCCTGACATTATTTTAAATATTTCAAAGACATTGAAATTTGGGGGAATATTTATTAATTCCTGTCTAATGCCTATTGCTGAAACTTCAAAAACATTTGAATTTTATGAAGCATTTTAATTCTCCTATTTGCTTAAAAATAAATTAAATTAAATATAGCTCAAATTACCCATTCATAGGCTTAGCAGCCGTGTACTAAACTTCATAATTATTGGTTAATTAGTTCAGGAATGCATACAAATATATAAAAATGTAAATATATCTCATTGCTGATGCAATTCTCTACCTATATAAAAACCAAATACGTCCACGGATGGAGTACTGTTGGTACATCTGGACAGGAGCTGCTGGAAGCAGCTAATACTGCCTTGACAGAGTCTAAAATAGTCTTTGTAGCTTAGTGGGGGATGCCCTATTCCTTTCCCTACAACCTCTTTTCTACAGAAGAAATGTTGTGGGCTTGGTTCTGCTTTATCCTTATTTTCATGGCAAGTGCTCGTCTGAGCTCCAATCTATGTCTCCCCTCGCCAAACTTTCACAAAAAACACTCGTTTATCTGAAACCACTATCCATAATTTACCCCACTATTTATCTGTGCCTAAACCTAAACGTAGATTCCCTGAACAAAGCTTCTTTTTTAGAACTGCATGCCTGTGGACCTCTATTCCGCTTTCCTGCTTTCCAACTGACGACAATATGGTTGTCTTCACGTTCAATGTAAACAAATTCTTGATGAGCCATTCCCTTAAGTAATCCAATTTACCAAATTTCCACTACTAATGATTACTACAGGATGTTACTTTTGACCACTGTATACTCATTAACCCTATCTTTGAGTGGTGCCTGGGCCTTGATAAGTCATGACTCCTTTGTAAAAAATTTAAAAAAAAAGCATACTTATCTTTATATAAATAGAGATATGGACATATTATGGACACTTTTTGTTGAAATATTTTGATAAAGAGTCATTCAAGTTTTCTGCTGGGTTTTTGTTTCAGGTGGGAATTGGCTGATGAATTCACTATAGTTATGGTTCAACGTCTTTCTTGTGGGATCGAAGATCATCCTCAGAGAATTATCATGTTTTATATTGTACATATATTTAACGAGGTAAATATTGAATAAATTGGCAAATGTGTACATAATTCTCCAAGGATGGTCTGTGATCAGACCTAAAGTACTTAGAATTATAACCATGATGAATTTACCAGCCACTTTTCATCTGGAACAAATACTATCCAGAAATTTTAATGGATTTATATATAGTAGATGTACATGCAATCCGCTGGGTCACATAATAAAATCAAAGTTGGACAAATAACGGTAATGCTTATCGTTATTTGCCCCACTTTAATTTTATTACAGATATTCGTAAACTGTTATGTATCTGTTTAGAAAGTCGACTTACATAACTAACGATCTCTTTATTTGTATACTAGCGGGGGTACCCGGCGTTGCCCGAGTGTTTGTTTCCGGGACGGGGGGGGGAGTTTTAAAAAATGTTATGGTAGGTAAGTAGGAAGGATCAAACCCGGAGTCATGAGTAAAAGTAGGAAAATAAAGTGTGAAAAAAAACAAAAAAAAAACATCTGCAACGTTAACAGTTCGGCCACCAAGAAAAGTCCATTCCAGTTGTTTAGGAAAGAAAAAAAAAAAAAAAAACGACTACGGTAGGTCGGCGCGAACGTGAAAATATAATGTGAATTGTCCAGCATGCTAACCACGACGCCACAGAGCACTGCAGCTTAGTTTAGTGATTTTAAATAACTTCACATGAAAGAACTACGAAGCCAAACCGGTGTTCTTTTCTCAACTGTTCCTTGTGAACGATCCCCAAACGGTGTTAAGTGGTGGCAGGGGGAGGAGGAATTTATTAGAGAGAAAATATTTTACCACTTCCATTGATCTTAACCGATTTTGGCCGTGACTTCTCAGCAGAAAAAGAATAGAAATCTAAGATTATCGAGGAATTTGAGAAATAATAAGCACCTCAGATATTGTTCTGCCGTTTGTGCATATTATATTTGCATGAAATATCTTGATTTTTAATCCTATTAATGTCAAAATCAGACGGGAAAAAATGAGCTCATTTTATTTATATAGAGAAGATTATCTTCATGAATAGTATATAAGCAAATACTTTCACTATTTTGTTACCTAATTTGCATACATGTCTACGGTATGCACGTGTATGCAAATTAGATGGAATGAAAAAAAACATTCTTTTCTAAATGCTCACAGAGATATCTATAATATAAATCTCACCTGTCTGTTTAAATGTACGTATGCATGTATGTATGTCCGCCTAAAACTTTCGACAGAAGTAACAGATTTTCATGGGATTTATATTGTTTTGAAGCTCGATCCTTCGGACGACAAATATTGAAAAGTTGGCCAAAAACATTAATTCCTTCACCCTCCACTGGGCACTTTTCTACAGGAAGGGGTCGCTTTTTTCGACGATATTTTCGAAAGTTATCCCCTATTTTCGATTGTCTAGCCTTAATTTAGACTTATGTAACTTCCGGTTTAATGATGGGCGCAATAGCAAAGACGTCACGTTTTTTTTTTCTTTTTCACGTTCTTTTCCTTCTTCCTGATACGAGTCCGAGCCTGGCACCTAGGTTAGTTAAAACATATTAGAGAACGGTTTAATCATAATCACCTTGACATATTGGTTCACATTAGATTGGCAAAGTTAAGCAGGATTGCGCCTGGCTAGTACTATAATGCATGACAATACCAGGTGCTGTATGTGCTTTCCATTTATTTTGACATTGTTTCCAGTCATTCTGGATTTCTGATTGCCAGACAATGCCAATCAGAGAAAGTGTCTTTAGAGATTATATAGTCCTTACTTCACAATTACATGCGCAGTTATCTTTACAATGGGTATCGTCTGTCTCTCAAGCCTGAACGGACACCCATTCAAATTTGTATATTTTGGCAGCAAGTCATTATTCAAGCACGCCTGATTGAACATGACAGTTATTCTTTTTTCCGATTTTTCTGGATATCTTTCCATTCGCGGAGCATGTTGTTTCCATTTCAGCCGGCTGTTGTATAAAACGGCGCCCAAAAGTTGTTGTTCAGCCATATTCTACTCAAGCACTTTCTATCGGTGCATCTGATTATCATCAGGAGCGATTGTTATTGTTATCTTTTTTTTTTCTTTCCCTTTGAGGCTTGGTGTATTTATAGTTTATAGTATAGTATATACTTTCGCCCTTTTGTTTGTTTCTTTTTTCTTACTTATTTTTTCTAATAAATACAAATGCCGGTTCTGAGTTCCTGAATTGTATGAGTTAGATGCGAACCTGAGTAGCTCACTTCGTTTGAAAAGGCCCGTTATTAGGTTGAAATAAATTTATAATGAGATTAGATTAAGTTGTATTGTATTTTTAAACCATTATGTATGCCATAATGGTCTATATTTAGCTCTCACACTACGTATTTTCTACAGAAAATGCGTTATTCGTTTGGGTTAACATTATATATATATATATATATATATATATATATATATATATATATATATACTAGCATGGGCGCCCGGCGTTGCCCGGGTGTTTAGATGTGTATGCTGAGCAAAAAAAAAAAATGTGGTTGGAGGAAGGCAGGCTCGAACCCGTAGCGTAAAGGAGGAAAAGAATGGGGTAAAACCTAACGTTTATGCTGTTACGACCACCGCCAAACTGGAAGTGAGGTTTTTTAAAATTAAGGCTAGACAATTTAAAGGAGAGGATAACTTTCAAATATATCGGCGAAAAAAGTGACCCCCCACCCTGTAGAAAATTGCCTAGTTGAAGGGGAAGATATTAATGTTTTTAGCCAATTTTTCGATATTTGTCGTATGAAAGATCGAACGTTAAAACGATACAAATCTTGGTAAAATCCGTCGCCTCTATTGAAAGTTTAAGGCAGACATGCAAACATACATAAATACATTTATATATTGGTAACTAAAAATTTTCGACCCAAACTGATGAAAAAGCTTGCCCTATATCTGAATACCCTGTAAAATTTCAAATATTTAGACTATAAATTGTCTGAGTAATTTGGAAGAAACCGCAGATTATGACCCCTTAAAAATTATTGTTTGGGGCTCAAATCAAGTTATTACGTTAGATCCATGTCCAAGGAATCTATATCTAAAATTTCAAGTGCATAGACAAAAAACTGTGGGAGGAGTTTGGAAGAGTTCTCAAAGGTCAAACCGTTGAATTTTGACACCTTAATCGCAAAATTTCTGGCTCAAAATCGATCACAATGATTCTCCCAAAACTCAGTACTCTGTATATCAAATTTCGAGTCTGTAGACAAAAAATTGACAAAGTTATTGCGTAGGGAAATGTACACAGACACACAGATACACAGACGCACACACTTTCACTTTTATATATATATATAGATATACATATATCGTTTCAGGAGGCGATGGAAATAAATTAAATAAAATGCTCGGTCGCGAATGTGAGAGCTGAAAATACAAAATATTTATTTCCAAATTATATATACATATTTGAAAGGCGGATCTTCGCGTTGTTTCGCTTTTTCAAAGTAACTGATGAGTTGTATTGAAATAATTCAGCTATTAATACAATGAAACCATTGGTCCGCCTTTGAAATCTGTATGTATATATATATATATATATATATATATATATATATATATATATATTATATATATATATTAATTATATATATATATATATATTAATTATATATATATATTAATTATATATATATTAATATATATTAATTATATATATTAATTAATTACATATATATATATTAATTATATATATATAATTAATATATATATATTAATTTATATATATATATATAATTAATATATATATATTAATTTATACATATAATTAATATACATATTAATTTATATATATAATTAATATATATATATATTAATTAATATATATATAATTAATATATATATATTATTAATATATATATTAATTTATATATATATTATTAATATATATATATTAATTTATATATATATATAATTAATATATATATATTAATTTATATATATATATAATTAATATATATATATCATTAATATATATATATATATAATTAATATATATATATAATTAATTTATATATATATATTAATTTATATATATAATTAATATATATATATAATTAATATATATATATAATTAATATATATATATATAATTAATATATATATATATAATTAATATATATATAGTTAATATATATATATATTAATTTATGTATATATTAATTTATGTATATATTAATTTATATATATATATAATTAATATATATATATATATATTAATTTATATATATACATAATTAATATATATATTAATTTATATATATAATTAATATATATATATATTAATTTATATATATATATATAATTAATATATATATATATATTAATTTATATATATATATAATTAATATATATAAATATAATTAATATATATATATATATATTAATTTATATATATAATTAATATATATATATATATTAATTTATATATATATATAATTAATATATATATATTAATTTATATATATATATAATTTATATATATATAATTAATATATATATATAAATTTATATATATATAATTAATATATATATATAATTAATATATATATTAATTTATATATATATTTATATA
>NC_136485.1:155144327-155149327 GCF_053919585.1 Euprymna scolopes | reverse complement strand
GTTCACACGTTGAAAGTAGAATGAGAAGGCTTGTAAACAGTGAAATGGAATAAAAACAGAAAATATAGAAATGTATATTGGTTGAGTGGGACTCCGCTCAACTGGAAGGACAAAGTCAGGTTACGACCCACTCGCTCTGAGTATCAGCTCCAGACTGGGTCAATAGCAAACAAAACTGATCAGCAGAAGTGACGTCAGGAATAGTCCATCGTCAGAATCTGTAGGGTGCCATCCCAACAGATTATCCTCGTTCTACAATTAACCAGAATGTTGTTAAGTTGTAAAAGATCTGTCTAAAAGGTCGGTGTCTACATCGGTCGAAACGTTGTGAATATAAACATCAAGATGAGAATAGTAATCATTAATTATCAAACCGCATCTCAAAAGTTCCAAACAAGGATGGCAGTTTTATAAGCAATTGTTTGTAGTTTATAGCTGAAACTCGAGCTCTTAAAAATTCCTATTTCAAATTAATCTGTAAAAAATATGCAACAGGTGGTTTTGCAAAAGAACACATGTCTGCATAAGGAAATCATTAGAAAGAAAAATAATATCCATTCCTCATTTTTGCTCTCGTAGTTGTCCTATCTGATTCTAGAACTTGGAATTCCTTGTTTGTCTCTTCACTTTAGAATTTAAAACAATTTAATTGCGATTAAATGCAAAACCGAATTCAACCAAAAAGAAGTGGCTGCATTTAAAAATAAGGAAAACTTGAGAAATCGACGCATGAGATCTGGAAATTGAAATAAAAACTGTAAGAATTGCTACATCTGTCTTGTAACTTAAGAAATCTTGAAGGGGGGAAAAACACACACACACACAGATTTTTGTGAGCCCTTTCCATTTCAATTACTGCTATCTACCCCGCATTGTCCGAGGGTTATTTTTATTTTCAGTTTTTGTTTTCCTCTATTGTTATTTTATTTTATTTTAATTGTGATTTTTTAATGATGTTTTTGAATATTTGAGATGAGGATTGAATATTCACATTATTTAGATTCTCTGGACTATCGTTCTCATCTTCAGTGTTATTTTCATAACATCTTAGTCATTTAACCTTCTTCAGGTGCAGATTCCTGAGTCCAGCAAGATACATCTGAAGAAGGTTGGAGGTGGCATCGACCGAAACTAACACTCAAGATGAAAAGAGTAGTCAAAAAACTCCGAACGATGTAATTTTTCAAGTTAAATTTAATTATTGCGATCACACGAAGCAGCAACTTTATGGCAATCTACCTGCCATATCTACTACCATCAGGGAGAAACGTCTACGATTTACCAGTCACTGACAGAGGAGCAAGCAAGAGGAATGTATTGCTGTGAACTTCACAGCGTGGGCGCATGAGCATAGGACGACCAAGATCCCCGTACATCCAGCAAAATACACATGATGCCAACTGTGATCCTGAAGATCTGTGGTAGCTGATGGAAGACAGGGAAATCAATTTAAATGTCTCTATATTCATTCATATTTATTTTTTCATTGTTAACAAAGATTAAAATGGTCGGCTAGTTTATAGAGAAACGGAACTGCATTCTGGTGGATTTAATATTGTTATTTATTAATTCTTTAAATAAGATTTCCTAATTGCTTTATTTTACGATATTGATTTCACACCTCTGCATAAAAATCTTTCGAAATTTCAAATATCCCATGTCTACCAGCCTAGTAGTATTTAGCAGACATAGAAACAGGCAGAGACGCCTCTTATATATAGTGTTTATAAAATAGATATATTTTCACCCCAAACAAGCCACAGCGCTACCTTGATGTAGGGCGCTGCTATCAGGGACATAATAGGGAGTTTTGCAGCAAAATGACTGTTTACATTACACTTGAACTTCTGCATGTCAGTACAGTCGAGGAAACAGGAACCCGGAAGTGAATTCCAAAGTCTAGCTGTTCTGGGGAAGAAACTGTTCGAGTAGAAGACTTTCTGGCATCTGGGGATCTCTATTATGAAGGGGTGTGATTTTGCTGCTTGTCAGGTTTGTCGGGGGTATTTACGTCGAGGGGGTACAAGGGCTTGTAGTTCGTCAGAGCATCTACCATTAATATACATGTAAAGCAGGCAGAGGAATGCAACATTTTGTCGATGGGACAGAGGTTGAAGCCTAGCTGACAGTTCAGGACCAATTAGGTTAGCGACTCTTTTGAACCCTATCTTTAACATTTTATATATACATATATATATATATAATCATCCACATACAGTACTGTTTCGCTCTATCAGAGCTCATCAGTGCCACTAAACAGCACACTACCTCCAGCCAGGATCAAAAACGGTCCACCCACTTATATATATATATATATATATATATATATATATATATATATATATATACATACACACACATATATAATACATACATACATGTATATATTTATATATATGTATATACAATACACATATATATATACGCATATTTTGAAATATATATTTATATTTATACATAGATATACATATATAAACATATATTGAAATCTACGTATATTCATATTTATACATATATCGATTTATGTATATATATATATATATATATATATATATATATATATATATATATAAGCTGTGTGTGTGTAGTCACGAATAGGCTCCTATATGGTTGACTATTTTAAAAAACTGATTACATATAATGATAGAAGATGTATCAAGGATCAGGAATGGGTATGTTTGATCTGGAAGAACGGTGGTCCATAAAAATTGTAGGGTCTGCGTTCGCGCCTGCCCCCCAAAGTATGGAAATAAAAATGAAAAAAAAAAAAAAACGTTTACAGGGGGTTTTGATATAGATGTACATAAGAATACTTTGATAAGTATGTTTCAACTTAAATAGGGATGGTATAATAAAATTGTGGGGTCTGCGTTCGCGCCTGTACTCCATGGAAATATGGCACAAACTTTAACAAAGACTTTTCAGATCTATTTGCGTAAGTATACTTTGATAATTATGTTTCAGTTTGAAGAAATATCGTATAATAAAATTATGAGGTGTTCGTTCGCGCCTGACCTCCATAGAATGTAAATATGTCACAAAGTTTAACAAGGTTTTTTAAAAGGGGTGAGGGTTCACAATAACACCTTAACTTTAATCTTAATTCACGTTACCTTTTATTTATTTTTTGAGTTGAATCATATTATGTCAAATAAATTCACGTTCTTATTAAAGTGAAAGCCAAAAACAAAAAGACGAAACTTTAGACAACTCTTGACACAAATTTTGCATAATTCTGTTTTTTTCCTTCTCCACTTGCACGTGGCACTCTTTCGAAAATAGATAAATAGATAAATAATAATAAATAAGAGCGTTACTTGTTATCGTGTAAAAAGAAGGAAAAAATCCTGCTCACGTGATTATGTGTCTTTTTAAAAACATTTACATAGCCTTTTTATTTTTATTTATATATCTGTTTAAGCTTTTTTTTGTAGTGTACTAGAAGGAATTCAGTTGATTACAACCATTTCTGTGTGTTCTTTACATTAAAATAATACAACCCTGAATCCGACGGCGCAATACTACACCGTTCAATACTGTAAAACTGAAACGAAGCTGTTCTACTTGAAAAGGGCAGCATTTTCTTCTTATTCATATTAATATAGATTCTTTGCTTTAAAAAACTAAAGTAATTACGTGTTTACTTTTTTAATATCCTATTTTGCTATTTCGGATTATTTTACTAAAGTAAGTAAAGCTTCATTATTTTTCAAAACTGCTTTTGTTTCTTTGTTTTTTGATATTTCGTCGATATTATTTAGTAAGAGTGTTTAGCAGAAAAGTCAACAAACGACTACCCGAAAAAATAAATATACAAGAAATAAATGTTACCATAGTCAATAAAAGTTAAGTTCATGTTTTTTCGTTTAGAAATAGTTTTTAATGCTCTTTACCTGAAATAATTTCAGCGAACCGAAATTAAAACGAAATTTGAGGCGATAATTACTTAAATGAATTTTTATATAAACTACACATGCTATAATCGAATATTCCTCAAGCACAAAATAACGGAAAACATTAAAATATGTTTATAAATATTCCTTACGTTGACGGAACTCTCTAAAATTGTTAACACAGAATTCTCAGGTGCCCATCCTTCAAATTAAAAACGGGGCTCTCCATTTCAAAGTCGCTGCCATTTTGTTTTTGTTTTTTAAACCGGTTCGTGAATTAAAAAAAATTTTTTTTACAAACTACTTAAAAATACAAACCAATGAACTTTTCTACCATAAAAGTAACTTTCATTGACTATGGTAACATTTATTTATTGTATATTTATATCATTATATATATAACATTTTCCCTTTGTAAGGAAACATCCTTTTGTTGGTCACTCTTGGCTACGAATAGAAACAAAGTTGATATAAAAAAGCATATATTTTCGCGAAAATTATCTTTACTTTCATCATATTTTGCTTAGGGTAAAATTGTTCAGTACCAAAACCTATCTATTTACAACCCC
The DNA here is from genome assembly GCF_053919585.1 of Euprymna scolopes. Classification (NCBI taxonomy): domain Eukaryota; kingdom Metazoa; phylum Mollusca; class Cephalopoda; order Sepiida; family Sepiolidae; genus Euprymna; species Euprymna scolopes. Next base: position 155,144,865 of record NC_136485.1, on the reverse strand, counting down.
TTCCTTTTCATAACCTATCATACTTTCATCAATCACAGTCCATTTTCTGTGGGCTGTTTTTGAACCCAGTCAACGGTGGATACTTCTGCTAGTATATATATATATATATATATATATATATATATATATTGTGTGTGTGTGTAGTATATTCTACACAAAGAAGAAAAAAATTGATTATAATGTTGAGTTTCATATATTTAATCTTCCTTGAAACTCGGAAGAATTAGAATATCTTAAGTGGTGTTATTTTGTGACAAATTTTCAATGCTATCTCTACGGATCGGTGCCCATGAAAGAAATTCATTTACTACAGCTCGATGATAAACATATATTTTTCCAACACACATCTTTATATAAATTTTTAGATATAAAACTACAGACATGTGCATGTAAAATATACACGATTATACATACAAAAACAAATATATATACGAACACATGTATTTAACATATATGTATGTATAATATAAATATATACATATATATATTTAAATATATATGTGTGTGTATATATATATATAGACACATAAATCGATAC
>NC_136485.1:155076827-155139327 GCF_053919585.1 Euprymna scolopes | reverse complement strand
TTAGATAAGAGAAAAATCCAGGTTGTCCTCGACGGTCGTACATCTAAAAAATATGATATAAATGCAGGAGTGCCTCAAGGGTTTATACTTGGACCTCTATTGTTCCTAATATTCATAAATGATCTCCCTGACAAAATTGCCTCTGAGATGGGTATATATGCTGATGACACCACGCTCTATAACAGGCACGACAGGAAAACAAATGAACACATAACTAAAGAAATGGCAAAACGACTAGAGGATGACCTCCAATCTGTAGTGGAATGGGGACAAAAATGGATGGTCACATTCAATGCTGCCGAGACTAAACTGGTTTCCTTCCATAATTACAAGAAACCTTCTCTGCCACCAATAGCAATGGCCCATGACTCTTTATCTGAGAGTACATCTTTCAAACTCCTTGGCCTAACGTTCACAGGAAACATGAGTTGGAACAATTACATTGAAAGCATTGCCAGGGCCGCTGCGAAGAAGGTAGGCTCTCTCTACTGTGCTAGAAAACTACTAACGTCTGAAAGTATCCTGTACCTCTATAAGGCCATCATTCGCCCATGTATGGAATATTGCTGTCACATTTGGGTTGGTGCATCTGCTACTAGTCTCTCGCTCCTAGACAAGGTTCAAAAGAGAGTCGCCAATCTGATAGGCCTTGAACTGGCATCTAAGCTTCAGCCTCTGTCCCATTGACGAAATGTTGTATCCCTCTGACTGTTCTACAAGTATCTTAATGGTGAATGCTCTGGCGAACTGCAGGTACTTGTGCCCCCACGACGTAGACACCCTCGATAAACCCCACAAGCAGCTAAATCCCACTCCCACACAGTAGAGATCCCTAGATGTAAAAGATCTTTCTACTCCAGTAGTTTCTTCCCCAGAACCATAACACCATACTAGCTATGTATACATACATATATATATATATATATATATATATATATATATATATATACATACATACATCATCTGAGATCAACAGATCAACTGCTAAAATATCGATTTTAAGTTTTCATCATCACAATCCTAAGATGATTTGTTCTGAATTACGTTACAATGTAATATTTGTTATTTTATTCAATTCAAAGGAGGAGAAAACATGTAAATTTTATTATTGTCTCAATCCAAATTTTTGTTGTTGTTGTTGTTGTCACCCCCCCCCCCCCGATATTAAAAATAAAAGCCTAATTTCCTATCTTTGCCCTTGTGTAGATGCAAGTACATAGAGACATTTGTATGTTTGAATAATTTATTATAATACTAGCTGGACTTGTGGAATTTCACAGAGGACTCATTCATATGCAATATATTGGTGTTGGCATTCTATAGATGTTCAGTGTAAATGAAGATGCTCTGATATTATTGTAGCTTTTTTGTTAAAACTGCAAAAATATGTATCTAAGCTAGCACAAACACCCGGCAAGTAAAGTACACTTAAATATTATATTTTACTTCTTGCAGATTTCGTATATATTATTATAGAGTTAATGTTCTATTGATTTTTATGTATTATAAAGTTGCGATTTCAAAATATATATATATATATATATATATATATATATATATATATATATATATATATATATATATATATATATATATATCCATATGCCTTGGGTGCATTAGCTTGAATCAAAACCGAAATAAAAACTTATGAAAAAAATATATGTGCATCCTTCAGCCATAACCGAAACCGAAACCAAAACTTATGAAGAATTCTTGGTAAAATTATTTATGACAAGAAATGAAAGTACATAACAATTAAACGACCCGGATATAAGCGTGACACAGAAAATAACACACACGCTATCGTATTTATATCTAGATAATGATATAATTTATTATAATTTATTATGTATGAAGTGTATGTTTGAATATTTTAAATATGAAGTGTATGTTTGAATATTTTAAATAGGTGCAGTAGTGTATGGAATGATTATCAGTTTAATTTGAAAATCAGAGATACTACAGTGTAACCCGGATATAAGAGCCCCTAATATAAGAAAACTTATATAAGAGAAATCCTCTAAAGATTTGACTTGAGAAAAACAAAACGCTGAGAAAAAAAAAGTTGGTTTTACATAGTTCATACAATTTTTTTTTTTTTTACTTTTAGTTTCTTTGTTTGTTTTTTTTTTTTTTTTTTTTTTTTTTTGAATTAGCAAACAGTTTTGCAACGTTCATTCATTGTTCCTTTGAAATGTGGACATTTCATGAATGGAAGACAAAAAGTGATTCATTTCCATTGTCCATCATGTTCAAAAACTAAAACCGTTCACAATTATCTTCTCGATTATCGTTGCAATAATTCTTCAAGTTGACAGTTTAAAAAAAAAAAAGTTGCTACTTCATTTTTTTTTTTGTAAATATTTTTTTTTTTTTCATTTTTCATCTTTTTTTTCTTTTTTGCGAATTATTGTGATAAAAAAAGTAAAATGAGACATTTTAATTTATTTTTCTTTCCGTTTTTTTTTGTTTTGTTTTTGTTTTTTTCAGTAAGATTATTCTTATTCTTTTCATGTCGTCTTCCGGTTCCGTATTAAAAAGAAATGGAACACGTAATGAAATACTCAGATGTTTTCCCTTTATCTTTCAGTATATATAAAAAAAAAATGCTTCTACATTAATTGATTTGAAGAAGTGGATAATAATCTTCAGACCAAAATACAACACACGAATACATACGCAAACATATGCACAAACATACACGCATTTACGCGTTCATATTTACTAGAAGAGGAATGAAAGATACCCTTATTGTAGATTAGCTGCCAGCCCGGCGTTACCCGGTCACACGATACGCTTAAACATGATATTTTAATTTATGCAGATTGCATATGTATTATTATAGAATCAATCCTACATTGATTATTATATATTACGGGGAATAATTTCCCGGTGGACAACTTCGCAAAAAATAAATAAGTAAATAAATAAATAAAATAATAAAAAAATAATAATAACGATAATGTCGTTCATCAGATTCCGTCTGTGTTTGTTTACAATATCACATCAGCTGATGTTTGGGCTTCAGGCTGAATGCCCTAGAAACATCACTTCTGATTAATGTTTTGTTTTAAAATATGCAAACGTAGAAATGATTTGCAGCGATTTTAAATGGTACCTCTTCTTTTATCGTAAATTGAACTCATTAATAATTATTTTTTTTTTTTAATAAAATGGTGAGGTACACCCGGGCTTGAACAGGGGGATCATTTGATCTGTAGTCGAATGCTTTACAACTAAGCTATATGTTCAGGTTATAATAAATCTGTTTTTTTAAGAAGAAATGATTTGTTGTAATTTTATTATCCTCCTTGCCGCTGTAACGTAAAATGTTTCCCTCTAAAACATCTTTTTTTTTTTTATATATATCTATAAGAGAGAAAAGCTATTTTTAAGATCAGATCTTTTCAATTTTTGATACTTATCAGATAAATTTCTGTACAAAACATATCTAAGAACACTGCCAGACATATGAATTCGCTTTGTGTGAAATTTGCAAAAGATAGGCTCAGCCGTTTTAGAACCTATGACGTAGGAACACACACACACACACACACACACACGCACACACACACAGTGACTTTTTTATAATAGCAGAAGTAGAGCTTATACATTACTGTTTATTATTACAGATTAATACACACACACATACACACACACACACACATATATATATATATATATATATATATATATATATATATATATATATATTAGCATGGATATCCGACGTTGTCCGAGATTGAATGAGGATCTACAAATGTTCCAAACTTCCATACTTTTACTATCGGTGAAATCGACCACTGTTTTTAATCAAATCGATTGATTCCTGCTCTAGTTAGGGACCACCCCCTCAGTGTACCGGAAGGAAGCGTCACATGCCTCCCCGCAGTGACTTAGTTCACAATACATTGTCTACATTGCACTGTAGAGAATCTATTGTTGATTTTATAAAATTATCTGCAAATAATGGCTTCACTTGAAGTTTAAAATGCAAAAGTCAAATATCATAGTTCAACTGTGCTCTAAAGAGGAACATTTATTTCGAACGTGCCCCCGTCTTATAAGAGAACCTACAGTTGATTTTATAGACCGGGCCTTTCTGCTTGTGCGGTGATAAAACTTCTCACTTGTGATGTTAAATTGTATAAAAGTGTTACGTTTTGTGAAAAGTGGACTTCCTTCTTTAATCGGACTTTTTCCATTATCGATACTGATGAAACGTATTCTGATGCAAAACTTACGTAAGAACACCCCCAGACACATCAAGTATCTTCATGTGAAATTTAAAAAAAAATCGGCTCAACCGTTTCCAAATTCATAGGGAACGAACACACACACGTATGCAGACGTAGACAAAGTTCCTTTCATATATATATAATATTTTTACTTATATAGACAAATATTACATAGGTGCTACACTGAACATGCTAATGTTTCGAAACGCTTATTAAAAACCAAAGGCTCTTCATCAGGCAACAGAAATAAAGTTTATCCGCTATTCATCATAGCTGATTCTTATATATATATATATATATATATATATATATATATATATATATATATATATATATTGATAAGTAGTAGTAGGTTATAGGCTCCAAAAATTCATATTAGAATTGTTCACAAAGACCAGTGGCATAGCGGATAAAGTACTTGATAAAATTCAGTTGTAAGTTACGCTCTTCTAGAGGTTGAATGTTGAATACTAAGTGTGGGCGACCCAGGAAATACAATCGCGACTTATTTAGGCTGGTGGAACGAGGGCATGCAAAATTAAGGTTTCTGTTCGAAATCCCGTAAAGATTCCCGAATTTCACGAGAATAAGGGTGGCGATTGTATCGACCGAAACGTTGTGAAAATAACAGCCAAGAAAACAACAGTAATCCAAATAATACGAATTATCAATTCTCCTCTTAAGAATACAGAAACCAAATAATAAATTTATATCGAACATGACTGAAACACTTTTATGTTTGAATGTTTTTACTGTGATTTCTGTCGAAGAATATCTCACTTTTCTTGCACCATATGTCATATCCTTTGTACACCATTATGGCTAGAATGTTCAGTTTTTGTTTCATCATGTCATAGCTCTGGTTTTCAACACACACTTTTCTTTGTCCAAGAACATTTTGGAAAAATAAAACCGAGTAACGATGTATGGATACATGGAGTTCATTGTGTATTCTCCTTCTATCACTCTCGTTTTCTCTCTCTCTCACTCCCTCTCTCTCCCCTACCTCTCTCTCTTCATAATATATGGACTCTCTCATTCTCGTTTTTTCTTTCTTCCACCCTCTTTCTTTCTTTCTTTCTTTCTTTCTCTCCCCCACCCCATCTCTCTCCATAATATATGGATATTTGAGTTCATTTTGGTCGATTTTCATAAACCCATGTCTGTTTAGACAACATTCTATTGTATGAAAACGTGTACTTTTAACCATGACGTCCAAACTTTTGTTTACGTCTTTCAGAACAACTCACTTTTTTGGAAGCACAAATTTAGATTTTCTACCTCGTTCAGGCAAATTCTCTGTGTCAACCTTGTATGAGACATCAGTTAATATTCCTGAAATGTCGGTTTTTTGGGACACTTTAGAACAAGGTTTCCCAACGAGGTCCGTCCCGTCCAGCAGGGAGGGCTTTACAAGGCTTCAGGTCGGCAATGGTCAAATTTATCGTATAGGGGCCTCTTTAGGGGACGGTGAAAGACAGAGCTCCTAATAACATTATGAGGTTTTTCTCAACCCGTTTTGGGGGATTCACAATTCATGTGGAAATCAATTAAATACTCATACACGGAAACATGAAATGAGATTAAAAATAAAAGAAACAAACAAATAATTAAAATAACAGAAACAGACAAACATACTGAAGGACATACGGCATAAACAAGATCTAAGCAAATAAAAATAAAAATGAAAATCCAGAGAGTCGCAGAAAATGCGGAAGGATATTAAAAATGTGAAAGCGAATTGAAAGAAAGGAAGAGGAAAAGAGGAACTATGCACAAAACGAGAAAAGGTCGATCGCGAAAGATTAACTAAAAACAGAAAAATAAAAGACATGTAATCGTAGATTCCATGAACAAAGTTTCTTTCTTAGAACTGCACACGTGTGGAACTCTCTTCCTTTTGCCTGCTTTCCAGCTGACTATATTATGGTCGTCTTCAAGTCCAATGTAAACAAGTTCTTGATGAGCCGTTCCCCTTAAGTAATCTAATTTACCAAATTTCCACTACTAAGAATTATTACAACGTTGTCCCATTGACCACTGTACGCTTATTAACCCTTATCCTCGAGTGGTCTCCGGGCCTTGATAAGTGATGACTCCTTTGTAGAAAAAAAAAGAAGCCTATACTCAAATGAGAAGCAAGAAATAAAAATGTAAAGAGAAAAACATTTATAGAATAATTAAGGATAGTATTTAACTGGGAAAATTAATTCAAGAATCAATACCCTGTAAGTGTTTCCTGAATCAGATTGATTTCTGATTCACATTTTCAACAAGTCTTTCTCATCTAGCGAATCGGTCCTGGGAATCGAAACAGAATGGATATAATAAAAAGACTACATCTCTTTCCATTTTTTTTTTACATTATTTTTATCTTTTTTTAAGTGAAACGTGCTGATCTAAAACTTTTCTTTCTATCAAATATGGAACCAAATATTCCAAAACGTTACAACTGATCATCAATAATAATTTGCACGTTGATCAGTTGATTCCTGTGATTATTATTCTGATTTTTATTTTATTGATTATTGTATTAGCAATGGTATGATATTAATATTGATTGTTGTATTAGAAATGGTATGATATTAATATTGATTGTTGTATTAGCAATGGTATGCTATTAATATTGATTGTTGTATTAGCAATGGTATGATATTAATATTGATTATTGTATTAGCAATGGTATGATATTAATATTGATTAGCAATTGTATGATATTAATATTGATTATTGTATTAGCAATGGTATGATATTAATATTGATTATTGTATTAGCAATGGTATGATATTAATATTGAATATTGTATTAGCAATGGTATGATATTAATATTGATTATTGTATTAACAATGGTATGATATTAATATTGATTATAGTATTAGCAATGGTATGATATTAATATTGATTATTGTATTAGCAATGGTGTGATATTAATATTGATTATTGTATTAGCAATGGTGTGATATTAATATTGATATATGTATAAACAATGGTATGATATTAATATTGATTAGCAATGGTATGATATTAATGTTGATTATTGTATTAACAATGGTATTATATTAATATGGGTTAGCAATGGTATGATATTAATATTGATTATTGTATTAGCAATGGTATGATATTAGTATTGATTAGCAATGGTATGACATTAATATTGATCATTATATTAGCAATGGTATGATATTAATATTGATTAGCAATGGTATGATATTAATACTGATTGTTGTATTAGCAATGGTATGATATTAATATTGATTATTGTATTAGCAATGGTATGATATTAATATTGATTAGCAATGGTATGATATTAATATTGATTATTGCATTAGCAATTGTATGATATTAATATTGATTATTGTATTAACAATGGTATGATATTAATATTGATTAGCAATGGTATGATATTAATATGTATTATTGTATTAGCAATATTATGCTATTAATATTGATTATTGTATAAACAATGGTATTATATTAATATTGATTAGCAATGGTATGATATTAATATTGATTATTGTATTAGCAATGGTATGATATTAATATTGATTGTTGTATTAGAAATGGTATGATATTAATATTGATCATTGTATTAGCAATGGTATGGTATTAATATTAATTGTTGTATTAGCAATAGTGTGATATTAATATTGATTATTGTATTAGCAAGTTTATGATATTAATATTGATTATTGTATTATCAATGGTATGATATTAACATTGATTATTGTATTAACAATGGTATGATATTAATATTGATTAGCAATGGTATGATATTAATATTGATTATTGTATTAGCAATGGTATGATATTAATATTGATCATTGTATTAACAATGGTATGATATTAATATTGATTAGCAATGGTATGATATTAATATTGATTATTGTATTAACAATGGTATGATATTAATATTGATTATTGTATTAGCAATGGTATGATATTAGTATTGATTAGCAATGGTATGATATTAATATTGATTGTTTTATTAACAATGGTATGATATTAATATTGATTATTGTATTAGCAATGGTATGATATTAATATTGATTAGCAATGGTATGATATTAATATTGATTATTGTATTCGCAATGGTATGATATTAATATTGATTTTTGTATTAGCAATGGTATGATATTAATTTTTGTATATAGCAATGGTATAATATTAATAATGATTATTGTATTAGCAATGGTATGATATTAATATTGATTATTGGTATGATATTTATATTGTATTAGCAATGGTATGATATTAATATTGGTTATTGTATTAACAATGGTATGATACATTAATTGACTCACTTGATTTATAATTGTTGCTGTTCCCATTCGATCGACAGTGCAGAATTTTGTTGAATAAACTTTTATGAATATTCAATTATTTTCACTTTTATTATATGTACTACCACCACTACTCATATGATACATATAGGGAGGGGGCGGTAATAGGCATCCGAGTGTTCGGGGGGGGGGGCGTTTGCAGAAAAAGGTTGGAGACCCTGCTTTAGAGGGATTTTAATAGGTATTATATGGCACAACTTCAAATCTGAAAATTCACATATATTAGAATTTCGTTTAATTTGATTCGTAGTCATTAGACACGAATGTAATAAAAAGTTTTTTGGTCAGAATCTGTCCATATTACACACATCGTTCACATATCGTTGGTTTTCACCTTAAATTAGCATTTTCTTTTAGCTTTAAGTGGTTTCATGTTATGTCTGAACCGATTTCCATAAAGAGACAAATAAAATAATTAAGAAAGATCCACTGAATTTCAATTTCTTTTTAAGACCTTGAGTTTTAGACATTTGCTATAATCAAAATCATGTAATGGATTTTCATTAAAATTGGAACAAATGTTTTGGAAATAGGCTTTCATAACTAGATATATTCTGAAACTTCATTAACCAGAGAACTTAGATAAGTATGTTTTAGTTTGAGCAAAAACGGTCTTTGGGTAAGGAACAAAGTACAGTATCTGCTCTAATACCACACTTCACCTTTTCCGTCCTCGGTAAGTGGTGGAGAAATCCTTCATGACTGAATCAATTTTTATTTTTGTTCCTATCCAGAATTCCTCTTTTTGAGGAGCAGGATTTTCCCCACATTAAAAGCCGAGCTTGTGTCTGACTCTGTCCTCGTGGGGAGGCAAGTAAATAGGAACTTATGTTTGTACAAGACGTCTATAGGATTGAAATATTCTTAAGCGCAACAGCAATAGACAATAGATAATTGATATCGAAATTGCGCGGGGTTTTGGCTAGTCTTTAATAATATTTCGAGTTTATGGCCAGAGAGAAACTGACACCCAATCTCCATTATAATATGATGTCTCGTTTCTTCTTTGTGATCTTCCATTCAAAGAGAAAACTCTATTGATTGAGTGTTAACTGTTCTTTTCTGTGGGGATGCCAGTAATTACAATATCTTTGGAATATGTTTGAAGTAAAAATAACAAAGTAAACGACGATATGCCCTATTTGTACGATTTTAATTACTCAGTCAAGTAGAGGAAAGACAAAAAATACAAAAAAAGAAAACAACAACAAAAAAAAAACAACAAAAATAAAATAATAAAAAAGGAAAACTAGAATTCTATGGCTTAATGAAAAGTGTGGATATTTTCAATTCTTACTCTCACTACCACCCTCTCTCTCTCTCACTCTCACTCCCACCCTCTCTCTCTCTCTCGCTCACTCTCACTCCTACCCTCTCTCTCTCTCGCTCACTCTTACTCCTACCCTCTCTCACTCTCGCTCACTCTCACTCCTACCCTCTCTCACTCTCACCCTCTCTCTTTCTCCCCTCCACCCCTCCCTCTCTCTCTCCACCCACTAGCATAGATAATGGAAACTGTCGGGATAGAATCAATATATTGATTAATGAAGATTCTTTAACACCTGGGAACTTTGTAATTTCTATTTTATATCTTCAACTTATTTTCTCTTTGTAGATATTAGCATTTCAATTTAAGATAACATTTTTATTGACATCATGAAGCATATAGAAAGAAAGATGTTCATTTTTTCCTCTTTGCCCATTTCAACTCTGAGTTTGTTTCTCCCTCATCTCTTACTTCATGTATTCCGTTTTTATGATGTCTTTTCTACTTATAAATTGCCCTATTTGCTTCGTAATTTCAAGAGGTTTAAGTTAAACATTATATGTTATGACTATTAAGATTATAAAACATGCTGCTTTTTTCAAAGTTTTATTGTAATTATTATACGATTAGCAGGCCTATGACAAGGGGATATTCTTTTCATTATTTTGACTCTCGGGTATATATCAGTTAATATCTTATATGTTTTTAGATAGATTGATGTAGTTCTCGATTGTCTTACTGTGTCAAAATAATGATAAGAATATTCTATTCTCACAGCCGTAGTTATGATTAGTATATTAATTTATTATATTCTTTTATTATTATTAAGCAACAAATATGGGGACTTTTTACCATAATATTTTATAATGTTGACATATATTATTACATTAATATAAATATCATCTTTATTATTATATTTTATGGTGCTTTTTTTTTTTGCAAAGGGGTCACTCCAGGATATAGATTAATATGTATATGGTAGCCATTGGGACAATAGCGTAGTAATTGTTAGTAGTGGAAATTTGGTATAATTAGAATATTTAAGAGGACAGTTCAACAAGAACTTGTTTACATTGAACTTGAAGACGACAATATTGTGGTTAACTGAGAAGCAGACCAGCGGAACAGAGTTACACAGTTCAAGGAAAATGCTTTGTTCATGGAATTCACGTTTAGGTACAGGCACCAATAGAGAGTGGCACAAATTATTGATATTGGTTTTAGTTAGTCGAGTGTTCTTTATGAAAGTTTGGCAAAAGGTAACCATAGATTGGAACTCAGACGAGTACTTGCCATGAAAATAACGATAGAGCAGGGGCATGCTCGCAATGATTCTTCTATGAGACAGAGGTTGCAGGGAAGAGTAAAGGGCATCACCTACTAAGTTACAAAGTCAGTTTTGAACTCTGTTAAGACAGAATAGGTTACTCCGAGTAACCTCCTACCCAGATGTGGCAATAGTGCTACATCCTAGAATGCACTTAGTAGAGGATTGCATCGGCAATATTTATTTATAATCTTATACTTTAAACTTTTTTATATTTTGTTTTTCACCGGGTATGAGACATTCTTCGGGATTCTAGACATTCACCTGCCATTTCAGAGATTTAAAGAAATTTTTTAAGATTCTAAATGTCCTTTTAAGCCTAGCTGTTTGGAGCCCTCTTTTACTTTTTCTTAGAACTGCACGCCCGTGGAACTCTGTTCCGTCTGCCTGCTTCCCTCCGGACTACAACTTGGATGTCTTCAAGTCCAATGTTAACAAATTCCTAATGAACCGCCCACTTAATTAAACACTTCATCAAATCTCCACACTAACGTAATGTACTTACAATAACCCTTATCCCTGAGTGGCTTCCGGGCCTTGATAAGTGGTGATCACTGTGTAAAAAAAAAAAAAAAAAAAAAACTTGGTCCACCAGGTAGTTTTTGAAATTTATTTTCATGAGCCTGGTCATTCTTACGGTTAGTGGAATCATAGAGATCTTCCTAAGATTCTATATAAAACATTATACTCACATGCACATGTCTCAGTTTCTGTATGAATTAAAATATATTTATGTGCACTTATGCAGTCTGCTAGTATATATATATATATATATATATATATATATATATATATATATATATATATATATAAAATGGGTTAAGAAATTCCAACGAAAGAAAGATGTATATTTAAATAAGGGAGTAGTCACCAACAATGTGTATTTTTTAACATTATTTTATTATTCCGTGTCTTGGTTTTTCATTGAGAATTATGTTTGGATCATTATATATATATACTAATATTTCAGCCCGGCGTTGCCCGGGTGTTTGGAGGTGTATGTTGAGCAAAAAAAAAAAAGAAGTCAATTTTTTAAACTTTGGCCCCTATTATGACCCCCTTAACATTTGTTTTGGGCTCAACTACAGTTATTAAGTTAGATCCATGTCCAAGGAACCTATATCTGAAACATTTTTTTATTTATTTATTTTTTTTTTTCACAGTGATCACCACTTATCAAGGCCCGGAAGCCACTCAGGGATAAGGGTTATTGCAAGTACATTACGTTAGTGTGGAGATTTGATGAAGTGTTTACTTAAGGGGGCGGTTCATTAGGAAATTGTTAACGTTGGACTTTTTTAAGAGGACAATTTCAAGTGTTAAGACCTAAAATTGGCGGAGGAGTTTGGTAGAGTCCTTCTCAAAGGTCAAATCGTTGAACTTTGACCCCTTAACAGCCAAATTTCTGGCCGAAAACCGACCACAAAGATTTTTCCAAATCTCAGTACCCTGTATATCAAATTTCGAGTCTGTAGACTAAAAATTGACATGGTTATTTCGTAGAGAAATTACACAGACACACACACACAGACACGTTCACTTATATATATATATACTAGCATGGGTGCCCGGCGTTGCCCGGGTATTTGGAGATGTATGTAGAGGAAAAAAAAAAGTGGTCAATTTTTTTAACTTTGACCCCTATTATGACCCCTTAACATTTATTGTTTTGGGCTCAAATCAAGTTAAGTTAGATCCATGTCCAACCAACCTATATCTAAAATTTCAAGTGTTTCGACCCAAAATTGTCGGAGGAGTTTAGTAGAATTCTCAAAAGTCAAATCGTTGAACCTTGACCCCTTATTCGCCAAATTACTGGCCGAAAACCGATCACATACATTTTCCCAAATCCCAGTACGCTGTATATCAAATTTCGAGTCTGTAGACTAAAAATTGACAGAGTTATTGCGTAGGGAAATACAGATGCACAGACAGACAGACAGACACTTTCACAGATATATAGTAGATATATATATAAGATCGAAACCAAAATCAAAAGACAGTGACTCAAGTACAATGATCATTCGGCCGACATGACATGATCTTTACAAACTGTTTTCAAACCTACTTATTTTTAACATAAAGAGTCTGTGATGTGACCCATTCACGCATGTGCATTCGTTGAACTGTTAGCACGTACCAATATTTCAATTTTGACCCCTTAAAAGCCCGTTTTTCTAGATAGAAACCGATTAAAAGATTTTCCACGTGTCTGAATATGCTATATACCAAACTTCAAGTTTGTAGATCAAAAATCCGTTGAGTATATAGGTTGAGACGTGTCCACTCATACACAAACACATTCTCACTTTTATAGTTATACAGATAAATATATATTCATGCACAATAATTCTGGTGTAGACATTTTCATCTTGTGAAACATGGTTTATGTATTTGCAGTAACTTTTTTTTTCATATATATTTTTGAGTAATCTTGATTTTCCCCATGAGACAAGAGAAAATATGTAAAGAAAATACAAAACAAAGCTCTATCTGAATCAGCGTGGATATGGTCATCTCACAGAGTGACAAAAAGCAAACAGTAACTGTTATTGTATAAACGTTTTGTATATTACTAGCAGGGAGACCCGGCGTTGCCCGGGATTGAATGATGATCAACGAATATTTCACACTCCTATATTTTTATTGTCACCAAAATCCGTGAACTCGCCCGGGAGGAAGCTTCACATCCCTTCATGTAGTAACATAATCCTTATCCCCGAGTGGCCTCCGGGCCTTGATAAGTGGTAACTTCCATGTAAAAAAAAACAAACTTAGTCCGAAATATATGTTATTCCATATTGCCCTCTAGAGAACCAACTGTTTCTTTCATAAAGCTATTTTATATAAACTTCTTTCCAGTTAATGAAAAAAAAAAACACTAAGAAATTTAATTAATTTGAACCTATAGACGATATCATGCAAAAAAAAACAAAAACAAAAAAAAAAAACAACAAGAAAAACACGTTATCAACTTACAGTAGAATTTTCACGGCTCGTGGTTCCATCGTTGTTGCTAAGCGACAACATGGAAAAATGGCTTTACCGATGATAGATAAATTAAAATAACGGTTTCGATTATCGGCTATCGGCAATTATCGGGTGTATTCTGAGACAAAACTTAACTAAGATCACTCCCAGACTTATACATTAAAGTTCTGTAAATTTGAAAAAAAATCTGTTCAGCCGTTTCGGAGTTTATGAGGAACAAACTCTCACACACAGAGATAAAGTTGCATTTATATATATATATATATATATATATATATATATATATATATACACATACATGAATACGTATAAAACATAAGAATCAGTTACACATAATTGAAACAAAGCTGAATTACACTGCACACCGTAAACACAGAAATGACTCAGTATCTTTGCAGATAGAGCTTTATAACAAATCGTTCAAGCCATATTATTTATTATTGTTAAATGAGTACATCTATGCGAATATACATCCATCTATTATAATAAAGTCGTATTCATGTTTGCTTGTTTACAAGAAAGTTACTTACGCCCGGAAGTATCCTGTATCTCTACAAGGACACAATTCGTCTATGTATGGAGTATTGTTGTCACATTTGAACTGATGCATCTGCTACTAGTCTCTCACTTCTGGACAGGGTTCAAAAGATTGTCGCCAATTTGATAGGTCCCGAACGGTTAGCTAGGTTTCAGCCACTGACCCATTGACGAAATATTGCACCCCTCTACCTGTTTTACAAGTGTTTTAATGACAAACGACAAGCCCTTGTACCTCCTCGACGTAAATACCTCCGCAAACCCGACACGCAGCAAAGTCCCACCCCTACACAGTAGATATCCCCAGATGTTAGAAAGTCTTCTACTCTAATATTTTCTTCCCATAGCTGTTATACTTTAGAATTCCCTTCCGGGTTCCTGCTTCCCCGACTGTACTGACATGCAGATGTTTAAGTGTAATGTAAACAGACATCTTGCTGCGCAACTCCCTACATAGTAGTCCTGCAATATATGCCCTCTACATCAAAGTGGCACTGTTCCTTGTTTGATGTGAAAATGACATTTTTAAAACAAAATGTATACAGGGTACACTGTTTCACAAATTAATTTTCATACTAAAAACGGACGCTTACACGATTTCATTTCAGCATGATTTCTATATATACTATTTATTCAAAGGAAATCCACATTCAAGAAGTAACCTCATTTGCATATTACATTAAAGACAATCGATTTTAATAATTATCCCCATGTTATTAATAGTTTGTTGTAATAGAATTGCTTTAACTGTCCTATTTAGAAATATTACTTAAAATTGATATATTTAATTTTTCTTTTTAAATTTAGTTTATATTTGATTAAATTTATTTTAAATTATTATTATCGACACCATTTGCCTTTTAAAAACGGAAATAAGTTTATTTAAGCTATGAGGATTATTTCCCCGTTCAAGCTATGATAGTTATTCCCGTTTTATTTTCATAAACGAAAATGGATGTGTTTTTTTTTTCTTTTATAAATCTAACATGTGACCCCCCCACCTTTCAGAAATTTTTATAAGAAGCTAGGATATTCGGTGTAGAATTAAGCTCACTCTTTTCCTCTAACGCACTAAGCTATATATATATATATATATATATATATATATATATATATATATATATATATATATATATATATATATATAACACTAAGCTATATATATATATATATATATATATATATATTTATATATATAACACTTCATAAAATCTCCTCACTAACGTAATGTACTTGCAATAACCCTTATCCCTGAGTGGCTTCCGGGCCTTGATAAGTGGTGATCACTGTGTAAAAAAAAAAAAAAATATATATATATATATATATATCGGCGTTGCCCGGGTGTTTGGAGGTGTATGCTGAGCAAAAAAAAAACGGTCAATTTTTTTAACTTTGACCCCTATTATGACTCCTTAACATTTATTTTTTGGGGCTCAAATCAAGTTATTAAGTTAGATCCATGTCCAACCAACCTATATCTTAAATTTCAGGTGTTTAGACCCAAAATTGTCTGAGGAGTTTGGTAGAGTTCTCAAAGGTCAAATCGTTGAACTTTGACCCCTTAATCGCCAAATTTCTGGTCGAAAACCGATCACATCGATTTTCCCAAATCTCAGTACCCTGTATATCAAATTTCGAGTCTGTAGACTAAAAATTGACAGAGTTATTGCATAGGGAAATGTACACACACAGACAGATACTTTCACTTATATAACTCTGCCCAAGGAAATTTCCTGGTAAACATTTTGTATTTTACATCTTCTATCGCAGCTATCAAATTTCTCAGTAGATTCGTCCGATTCCTTTGTCTTATATTTTGATTAGAGAATTCAGATCAAAGATTGATCAATATTTTGCAGACTGAATCAATCACACACCTGCGCCTCAATCATCATACTAAATGCATACCTTTGAGTGCATGCGCATATTTATTCAATAATCTTAAATGACTTTCATATCATAAATACTATTCAGTCCGTTATTTGTTATTTCTCTTTTGTGTCTATCTTATTTTTAATCAATAATCCTACTTCAACTTTTAATGAAAATAAAACACACATAAATAATCTGCCTCGCAGAATATAGAAAAGGAATATGCAGATCAAATTTTTATAAATGATGTATTTCCCCATCCAATGCCCTTTTTTTTACTCTTATTCATCCCAATTCAGGCATATTACCATTTGAATACAATGTGCTATTATTTTGAACCCTGTCTATAGGGTACTATTGTAACATTGTGCATACAAGCGTGTGGAAAGCAGCAGCAGCAGCAAAGGGTGACCAGCATGCGAAGAGATTGACAGCAACAGCAGTAGCAACATTAACAGAAAATCACACATATGCAAATTAGAAAGTGTGCGCGAGAAGAAGGGGAAACAAAAGAGAAAAAAAAAAGGCACCGTGCTTGGGCAGAAACAAAGTCGACGTCAAAGAAAATAGATGTGTAAATGCGAAAGGCAAGAAGTAGCTAGATAATATCGGTGTGCGGTCGGAAGAAGGAGAAACACAACTGGATAAAATGAACGTGTGGCAGCGAGAGACTTTTTGAGTTGTGATGAAACAAAAATAACTGTAATAAAAAAAAAAACTGTTGAAGAAAAGATATTTTATTTATTTGTTCTATTTGTTTGCCTATTTTTGACGTAACGGCTACGTTACACTATGTAGGGAGTTAAGCAGTGAGATGCTTATTCACATTATATTTGAATTTGTGCATGTTTGTACAGCAGGAAACGTACAGGTAATTGAAAAGCCTGCAGGAGGAAGAAATTATTAGAGAAGTTTTTCCAACGTCTAGAGTAAAAGGGGTGGGATTTTGCTGCTTTTCGGATTAGTCCAGGGGCGTAAGTGCTACCAGTTCGTTAGAGTACATTCCATTAAAGTAATTACAAAACAAGCACAGGGATGAAACACTGCAGTGATGCGACAGGAGTTGGAGCTTGGTATATAGTATGGGACCTAATAGATTAGAGACCCTTTTTTTAGACCCTGTCCAAGCAGAAGAGACTAGCAGAAGATGCACCAGATAGATATAACAACAACATTTACGTATTAAGCACTGTGGAAATAAATGCTAAAAATCAGTGCATAAAATATTATATTTACTTAAAATTTTATGTGGATGCATGAAATCTGTTTTTTTTTTTGTACTTTCATTGATATTAAAAGCCTTTCTATTTAAAAGTTAATTAACTAATATGCATATTCCTTTAATTAATTACTTGTTTATTTTTATAGAGTTTATTAGATGATTCGTTTCATTTCACTATTATGCTGAATTCTATTTATGCATAGTTTCTATATTCTGCATAATTGCGTAGAATTTAAGATGAAAAGATTCTAACAAACGATAATTTATATATTTTATTTATTTATTTACGTGCATACAAGTATACCTATGGACACGCGTGTTTCTGGCTTTCAGCCTTTGTCAGCATAGGTTAGGATCGAACTCATAACATCACATCAGTATTTGCATTCTGATTATATATATAACTAATATTTAGTACACTCGCATGCAGAATAGTCTAGAAGAACGATTTCAATGTCTGTAATTAGTCTGAGAAGGCAGAGAAGAATTAATTAAAAAAAAAAGTAATCCGAATCAAGGTTATTTAATAAGGAAATCCCCACGGAAGAAACAAATATAAAATGTGTATTCATGCATATCAAAAGGATTTTAAAAGCATTAGCCCCTAAAGGTTCATGCACAGATATTAGGAGCAGTATATATTAGAATTAGATCTAATATTTGCTAATGACTTTTCCTCTGAGGAGATGAACTTACATCGAAAATCCATCAGTTAAGGAAAAAAACCTGAACTTTATTCTTTATTAAAACAATAAATGTCTGTTATGAAAAAACTATATATATATAGTAAGTTATAAAAATGTATATGGCATTAAGCTACATAGAATATTCCACATTTCATCCTCACTAGGATTCGTCAGGCTCATATATATATATATATATATATATATATATATAGAGAGAGAGAGAGAGAGAGAGAGAGAGAGGGAGAGAGGGAAAGAGAGAGAGAAAAAGGAACAAACCAAATTATGTGTTCATCAACGTTTCGTCTATATTGCGAGACTTCCTCTGGATGATCGCAATAAAGACGAAACATTGATGAACAAATAACTTGGTTTATTCCTTTTTTATCTTTATTTATCACTAGAATACTATTTCCATTATTCTCATTATATATATATATATATATATATATATATATATATATATATATATATATATATACTAGCAGAAGTATCAATCGTTGACTGGGTTCAAAAACAGCCTACAGAAAATGGACTGTGATTGATGAAAGTATGATAGGTTATGAAAAGGAGGGATTTGTAAAGAGATAGGTTTTGATACTCAAAAATTTTACCCTAAGCAAAATATGTTGAAAGTAAAGATAATTTTCGCGAAAATATATATTTTTATATCAACTTTATTTCCATTCGTAGCCAAGAGTGACCAATAAAATGATGTTTCCTTACAAAGAGAAAATGTTATATACATAATAATATAAATATACAAAAAATAAATATTACCATAGTCAATAAACGTTACTTTTATGGTAGAAAAGTTCATTGGTTTGTATTTTTAAGTAGTTTGTAAAAAAATTTTTTTTTTAATTCACGAACCGGTTTAAAAAAATCAAAATGGCAGCGACTTTGAAATGGAGATCCCTGTTTTCAATTTGAAGGAGGGGCACCTGAGAATTCTGTGTTAACAATTTAACAGAGTTCCGTCAACGTAAGGAATATTTATAAACATATTTGAATGTTTTCCGTTATTTTGGGCTTGGGGAATATTCGATTATGGCATGTGTAGTGTATATAAAAATTTATTTAAGTAGTTATCGCCTCAAATTTCGTTTTAATTTCGGTTCGTTGAAATTATTTAAAGTAAAGAGCATTAAAAACTATTTCAAAACAAAACAAAATATGAACTGAACTTTTATTGCCTATGGTAACATTTATTTCTTGTATATTTATTTTTTCGGGTAGTCGTTTGTTGGCTTTTCTGCTAAACACTCTTACTAAATAATATTCGACGAAATATCGAAAAACAAAGAAACTAAAGTAGTTTTGAAAAATAAGGAAGCTTTACTTACTTTAGTAAAATAATCCGAAACAGCAAAATGGGATATTAAAAAGTAAACACGTAATTACTTTAGTTTTTTAAAGCAAAAAATCGATATTAATATGAATAAGAAGAAAATGGCGCCCTTTTCAAACAGAACAGCTTCGTTAAAGTATTGAACGGTGTAGTAGTGCGCCGTCGGATTCAGGGTTGTACTATTGTAATGTAAATAACACGCAGAAAAGGTTGTAATCAACTGAATTCCTCCTAGTACACTGACAAAAAAGTTTAAACATATATAAGTAAAAATAAAAAGGCTATGTAAATGCTTTTTAAAAGACACGTAATCACGTGAGCAGGATTTTCTCCTTTTTACACGATAACAAGTAACGCTCTTATTTTTTTATTATTTATCTATTTTCGAAAGAGTGCCACGTGCAAGTGGAGAAGGAAAAAAACAGAATTATGCAAAATTTGTGTCGAGAATTGTCTAAAGTTCCGACTTTTTTTTTTGGCTTTCACTTTAATAAGAACGTGAATTTATTCGACACAATATGATTCAACTAAAAAAATAAATAAAAGCTAAAGCGAATTAAGACACCACCATTTTATTATACCATCCCTATTTAAGTTGAAAAATACTTATCAAAGTATTCTTATGTACATCTATATCAAAACCCCCTGTAAACGTTTTTGTTTCCTTTTTTATTTCCATACTTTGTGGGCCAGGCGCGAACGCAGACCCTCACAATTTTAATGAACCACCGTTCTGCCAGATCAAACATACCCATTCCAGATACCTGATACATCTTCTATCATTATATGTAATCAGTTTTTTAAAATAGTCAACCATATAGGAGCCTATTCGTGACCAGACCCACACACACACCTTCAGCTTTATATTATCGATATATATAGCATTTCTGTCTTTAAACATATTTCATTAAATATTATAGATAAATTCTGTCTACATACTTTTGTCCTAAACTGTTCCAATTTTCTCATATAAATTCCTGATTTCTGGCAAAACTGGGCGATGTATCCACCACAATCGCTTTTAACCAAAGTACTTTCTGATTTGTCAGGATTCATTATCATGGATGAGAATCAAGGATGAAAATATGTCTGAACCATGACCATCCCTGATTGAGGCAGAGAACATGGACTAATTTTGATTTTAACCTCGTAGAGCCATTTCTAATATTATAATGATAGGACTTAAAAATAGATATTCTTAGAGTTGAGAGTAAAAATAAAGTGCAAATTGCTTTTGTAAGGATTATATCAACAAAACTTTGGAAGCAGGAAAACTATATAATTCCTCAGTCTGCTGATCAGTAAAAATAGCAAAGCTTGACCTATCGTTACCCAAACTTTTGTCTGAGTATAATCTGATCGCAATATCAAATTAAGTATCACATGATAAATGATCCACATGGGTAACATAATTATTTCCCTTTGCAGCAAAGAATCATCAAATTGAAGCGTTTTTGGACTTTTGTTCTATCCGTTCTTCGTTTAATCCCAGCAAGACACCCCGGTAACCTCAAGAAAATCGAATACTTTAATCTTCTGATATTTTTTTTATTTTTTTATTTCTCTTATGTAAATCGTTTCCTTTTGGAATGTTTTCTGACAAAACACAATAGTTTTCTTCTCTTTAACCTCTTGTATTACATTGTTCAGCTTTTATTCCTTTGGGGATTCTATAAATCTCCTTTCCAATGTTCTTTCTATTGCTCAGCTTTCTTCTTTTTTTTCTTTTTTTTTTTTTTGTTTTGCTTTATTGTCCTCAAAGCCAAACGCTCCACATTAATCTTTGTAAAATTCTTTTTTTGTTTTCTGTATTCTTCCTCGACTTTGCCTTCCTAAATGCCAGTGTTTGTGTATAGTTCTTGTTTTGATTTTATTCAAGAAAAACGAGCACTACATCTTTGTCGATTCTTATTTTTATTTTTCATATTCTATTATTCATTGGCTTTAATCCACACTCCTGGCTTATTTGACTCTGTTTATTGACATTGTCTGCCAATCATATTTTTTTTCATATAATTCACATGCAGGATTAATATAGAAAAGAAAAACAAAAAAATCTTAAACATTTATGACTTTTATCTTTTTTTTATCATTCAAGTTTCTATTTTTAAAGTTAAATCATTGCCTAAAACATAGTTCTATATATCTAATTTTGATTATTAACGTAATAGTATATCTATGACAAATCATGTTTGCTTATATTATTTTTATGCTGTTGTAATAATTTTCTGGTATTACTTGGATTATTCGAACTACTGCTCTAATCTGAAATGCTATTTTAACAACAAGAATAAATTTAAGGCTTCCAAATTTCATACTGGAATTGTGGGGATAAAGTACTTAATAAAATTCAGTTGTAGGTTTAATCCTCAGTGTGGACAATACTCGGAATACATTTGCGAATTACTTAAAACTTCTACCCAGTCATCGCTGATGGTATAAGAGCATGCTACCCCCACAGATTAAATAAATGGTTCCTTTCGAAATTCCATACAGATTCCTGAGTTCGGCAAGATGCACCTGAAGGAGGTCAGAGGTTACATTGACCAAAATTTCGTGAAAATAACACTCAAGATGAGAACAGTAGTCCGAACAAGTAAAGTAATATGAATAATCAATCCTCATCTCGAAAATTCAGCGGCAAATCTCACCTCCAATTTTCTCTCTCGTCCATCCAAAATTTAATTGCCGTTTTCCATTTTAGTCCTTCCATTTATCTCAGCTGATCTCCACATATGCTAATTAGTTGCAACTAAAAAAGTCTGCATCTGTGAAGAGAAGTGCTATTTTCACAACGTTTCGGTGCATCTAAAAACAAGAATAGGCTTAAGGCTCCCAAATTTCATACTGGAATTGTGAGTATAAAATACTTAATAAAACTCATATTATTTAGGACTTCGACCCGATTATGGCTGTCAGAACGAGAACATGCTACCCACCTGGATTAAATGAAACATTTTGTTCAAAATCCCATGCATATATCCGAGTTCAAAAAAAAGATTTGCGAGTTCAACATCTGAAGAAGATTGGAGCTAACCTTGACCAAAACGTTGTGAAAACAACACACAAGATGAGAAAACTAGTCCGAAAAATTCAAATAATACAAATGATCAATTCTCATCTCAAAAATTGAGAAATATAATAATTTTCTGTTTACCTCTCTTTTTGATGCAGCTATAGTCACCCTATAGAATAGACTTTTGTTATTTCAGACTATATTAAATAGCAATTTCTCTCTACCGAGTTTTGCCCAAGACACCTGATTTTTTTTTTTTTTTTTACAAAAGAATCACCACTTATCAAGTCCCAGAGGTCACTCGAGGATAAGGGTTACAGAGTGTACAGAAGTCAAAAGGACAATATCCCAGTAATCGTTAGAAGTGTAAATTTGGTAAATTGGATTACTTAAGGGGAAAGGCTCATCAAGAATTTGTTTACATTGGACTTGAAGACGGCCATATTGTAGCTAGCTAAAAAGCAGGAAAACGGAAGACAGTTCCACAGGTGTTCAGTTCTTAGAAAAAAGCTTTGTTCATGGAATCTACGTTTAGGTTTAGGCACAGATAAAGAATGGGGGAAATTATTGATAGTGTTTTCAGCCAAAACGAGTGTTTCTCATAAATATTTGACAAGGGGGGACCATAGATCGGAGCTCAGATGAGCACTTGCCATGAAAATAACGATAAAACAGAGGCAGGCTCGCAACGTCTCTTCTGTGAGAAAGAGGTTGCAAGGAAAAAGGGCATCTCCCACTAGGCTATGAAGTCTATTCTGAACTCTGTCAAGGCAGGATATGATCTTCCTAGCACCTCCTGCCCAGATGTGACAGCAATCCTCCATCCATGGACGTACCTGGCTCTTATATAGGTAGAGAATTGCATCAGCAGGTAGATATCTACTGGATCGATAAAAGGATCCCATCATTTTTCCAGCGACCTTGACAACAGATTTGATGTACGTATTCCATTTTATATCAGGAGTAAAGGTCAAGCCCAGAAGCTTATTTTTGATAAGTTTTTAAAATTTAAGGAAAAAACATCAAATTATTTCATCAGATTTTCAGAGTCAGACTCAAATAGCATTTAATTTGAAAAATCAAACTTTGCTTCTCTGACTAGCCACTTTTTTTATTTGTTATTGGTGTACTATGTTATTGGCAGTATGATAACATACAACTACAACTTATTTTTAAAAGTGTCTAATCCAAACGATCGATTACATAAAATTCTCAAATGAGTCTACATTTCGTTTGATTTAGTTGTTTTGTTTTATGGCATATCAACCCTTTTCAGATTATTCCATGCCGAATCCAGTAATTTTGGAAAAATAATTATACTTCAAATCCTTTATAGCTTCAAATATTTATTGCGTTTAGTTTGGTTGTTTTGTTTTATGGGGTATAAACCCTATTCAATCCATTTAATGCAGAATACAGTAATTTTGAAAAGAAGTGTTTGTGCTTTATTGTTCTTCATATCTTCAAATATTTACTCCTAGTGTTTGGTTTGGTCGTTTTGTTTCACAACATATCAACTCTTTCTGGATTATTTAGTGCCGAATCCAATAATTTTGTAAAACACTTTTATGTTTCAATTTCTTTATTTCTTCAAATACTGTAATCTTCATGGTATTTGGTTTGGTTGTTTTGGAGTGGAAAATTGTTGTTTTTGTCTTTGTGCGTTTGCAAAGATGATTGATATTTGACAAAAGGAAAAGCAAAAAAAAAAAAACAAAAAAAAAAAACAAACAATAACATCGATGTTTGGTGCGTTTTAGGCCAGGAAGCCAATATCTTCAGACAGCCTGATTTGATAGCAGAATAATTTAATATATATATTAAAGACTAAAATGATTCATCGCATCGCGGGCAATGCCAGTTAGATACAGTTAGTAATAAAATAAAAATGCTTTCAAGAGCAAACATTATGAGAGTTAAAACGATAACACAAAACCATCACCGTTCAATAATGGTTTACTGTTATTAGCTACTTGTAAGGTATAAACCTAGGGGTCAGTAAAAAAATAAGGTATGTGTATTAACAATAAGTTCAAGCAAACATTTGTTAATGTTTTTTTTTTAAAGTGGAATCAGTCATAAACAGAGTAACATGTAAAGAAACAATAAAAAAAAAAAAAAACGGGTAAAAAGAAAAAATAGTTAACCGTCTATTCACAGTAGAGGAAACAGCTTACGAAGTTCAGAAAGAAAATCGTGTCTCATTACTAAAAAGCAGCGGCTTTTATTCACAAGCAGTTTTTATGATTGGTCATGCCAGTCAAGTTGGAAAAAAAAAATTAGCATAGTTCTTTTGATAACAAAAGTAGCAGGTTATGGTTCACAGTTTTCTTTCCCCTTTGGCAGACTACACATAACACACGAACTTGTTTTCAGAGTGCAGCAACACGCACATGCATGCACATGCAGCTGCGTTTGTTAGTGTTCACAATGTATTATTCACTAGGATATTTCATAATCGTTTTATTTCTATAACAAGACTGATTAGCCCGTTGAAAAACGGATAAAAGCCATAACCTTTTGACTTTGAATGTTTTATGCCAAACTGCACGCCTGTGGATCTCTGTTCCGTCTGCCTGCTTCCCACCGGACTACAACTTGGATGTCTTCAAGTCCAATGTTAACAAATTCCTAATGAACCGCCCCCTTAAGTAAACACTTCATCAAATCTCCACACGAACGTAATGTACTTGCAATAACCCTTCTCCCTGAGTGGCTTCCGGGCCTTGATAAGTGGTGATCACTGTGTAAAAAAAAACAAACAAAAAAAACTTCTAAAGTAAATGTGGTACTATGGTGAATCATCCCTATTAACCCACATTATTTACAAATTGTGATCAAAAGGGTACCATAATACTTCGTTATGCACTTTTGGCATAATAAATGTCCATACAGAATTTCAGCCAGATCGGCCCAATAGTTTTCGAGAAAACTTCTAGAGCAAATATGATATTGTAATGATTAACTGCTATTAACCCTTATTAATTCTAAAACTGTGCATTGAAGGAATACCATAATACTTAATTAGCTGCACCTTATCATAAGAAAGGTCCATACAAAAGTTCTGCCAGATCGGTCTAGTACTTTCCAAGAAAGATTCTAGATTAAATGTGGCATTTTGGTTACTAATCTCTATTCCTAACTGCGCATTGAAAGGATACCATAATGCTTACTTCGCTGCACCTTATCAAAACAAGGGTTCATGTTAAATTTCAGCTAGGTCGTGTGCTATAGGTCCAAAAGCCAATTTTCAAGGTATATAACTAAAAACGTAGGCCTTAAATAAGTGATAACTATTTACAAATGTAATATTATCCGGTGGTAAATGAAATCCAGTATAATAAAAGCAATAAGTAAGGGGTGGCTATTTTTCTTCCTTGGCCAAGATCAAAGTGTAGTATATGATCTGATACTGCATTACACTTTTTTGGTTTCAGTTAACGAACAGAAAATCCTCCATGACTGATACATTTTTTTTTATTTTTGTGACTAACCAGTGTCCATTTTTGAGGAGCTTCCCCCCCCCTCTCCATTAAAAGCCGACCTTGTGTCTAATTCTGCCCTCATGGGGAGGCAAGTAAAAAAACAGGAATAAGGAGAAGGTAAAACAATCTGATTTCCTCTCAAAACAAAGTACAAAAATGTCATAGAAACGCAACTTTAAATATTTATATAAGATTCAGTTGAACAGCTAACGCACTGAATTTTCTTACTATGGTTCATACTGAAGGAAATGGCACTGTATTTGTTTGTTTTTTTTTTACTATTTTTACACTCTAAATAAGGCTGATTAAGGTTACACACTAAAGGAGGCCAGTTTGTGATACCTGAAAAAAAAGAGGCTTTGTTCATCCATAGATTCGTTCATTACACTTAAGTTTTAAATAGGTTTTTAATCGATAGACATACTTATTAAATAGACAGATATTAAGAATGGGGCCATTCTTATTTATATTCCTCTACTTAATTTCTACTTAAATTCGTAAAATCTGTCCAGAACTAATTTGATCTTATCGAAGTTTAAATCACCGAACGTCTATAAATAGTTAAATCTTAAGGTGCAAATTTTTGATTGGATTTCGTCTTGCTCTTTACGTGTCAACATTTATCACTTTATATTAAAATAGCTTTCATTTGTCTTCTACAATTTTGAAAATTATATTTTACACTTTCTGAATTCGTTATTAGTAAGTAAAAAACAAAAACACAAAAAAAAAAAAACAGAAATCAATTTCTTTTTCTTAAAAGGTATCAATATTTTTTTTCTCTCGGGCAACTATCATATGTAATTCCAACTTAAATGTCTTATTTAGTCAAATAAATGATTTGCTTAAGTATAGTTTGCTCTTTCGTTTTTTTTATAAAATATCAGCACTTTTGTGGGTTAGTCAATGCAAAAACATTATGCCTTGTATAAATAAATAATTGAAGAAGACGTTGTTATTTTATCCATTGCCAGGGAAGTGAGATTATCCCCTCAGAATTGCCTACTATGAAGTCCTTATATTCCAGTGAAAATGTGGCTAAACCTCAAACAAATTTCTAACAAAAGTTTTTAACTTGCCTATTGCGCATGAATAACCTCTATCTCAGATTTAAAAAAGAGTTTACCACAATTAGCCTTGCCGAAGGGAGTTCAACGGCCGCCATCTTTAAAATCCTGCTTAACAATATTAAAGTTTCGAGACATAAAATTCCTGACATTTCCTAACAAGTATGTCCATTATTTCTGGCAATTACTGACAAAGATAAACGTTTTTCCTGGCAAAAAAAACAAAAAACAAAAAAACTTTATTTATAAAAAAATAAACTTTATTTATTTAGAAATAAAAAAAATATTCATTACCCATGGAATCGTTAATGGAATTCATAATCCTTTCTGCAACCCAGTTATATTTTATGCAAGTAAACATTAGTCTCTGCCTGACTTATCCACCAAGTTCCAGTTATAAGTGTCCAACAGTTTTTTTATTTATTGCTGTTTAATATGCTCCAAATGTGCATATCTGCGTTGGATACAAGGTGCACAATTGCTAATAACTCTGGCACATTTTTTGTTGGCATTGAATGAGAGACTCTCTTGCTCTTAGCATTCAAATTAAACTTTTGAGCCTGTAATTTATGGACACATCTATAAATTTCAATCATGAATCTTAAACATTTTTTTGTCATTGCTGTTACGTTATATGAAGAGGAGATGCTTTGGTAATCATCTAATAAGTAGAAAGTACACTGGTGAATCAGCTTCACACTCACGAATCTTGACCTCCATGTCTGAATTTTATCCCTGAGGTTATCTCAAATATAATGTCTATTAAAACAATCCTTAAACTATTCCTGGACTGAATCATTATATAATAATAATAACAACAAAAAAATCAATAAGCTATCTCTGATAGAATGATATTTAATTTATTGCAGATATATATGATGCTAAGTTTTCTGATTTGATCCAGTCACTTGGGATTAGAATTTTCATGCAGTTGCTTATTGGTTTATGGATCACTAATACTTATTTAATGCTAAAGTTCAATACTCGTACCTATCTTAAATGATTAATTATAGATTATTCAATTGTGTAATAGTTTTATTGATATTTCGAGGGTATAACCTCCTTTTTAAAGTAACTCTATTTCACGGCTATGTGGATATCGTATATCGGTCATATACTGTGCAAAATGCTATTGATCCAAGATGAAATTCTCAGTATTTAACAAATTATTACATATTGTCTTTTTATCATCCAATTAATTTGGCACTCATACTTTTGCAGTGTTACAGAATTTTAACACCTAAACCTTATCTATACCCTATGGAGAATACTTCCAGCAAACTAAAACACTCTCATAATATTTCAAACTTTAATAACTTGAAAAATTACTCATGTTTTATTCAATTTATATAATGAATTTTCTGGATTTCTTTTTTCATGGAAAAACTATTATTCTAAGATAAAATCAGATTTACAACGAATATTGTGTTTACATTTATGAAGGTGCATTAAGTTTTGGGGCTATTTTTTATGGATGTCACCTCAGACAAGACATACTTGAGGAGTTAATCATAATCGTAAAAAAGGAGAGGAAGGTACGATCACTTCAAAACAAACCAGCATTTAATCTTCTGGACTCCAAACAGGATAACCAAAGCATAAGTCATCAAGAGCCTAATATGAAAGGAAGGGATTACAATGTTGCTAACAAAAAATGCTAACCCTAAAACATTAGCTATATCAGGTATAAACTATTTCCATCAACTGCTTGCTACTTGGTGTGCTGAAAATACATATGGTCCCAATGTTTAAAAATATTTTATTAAATTATCATTGAAAATTTTGATTGGTTTTAATTTGTACCGTACTTTGGGGTAATTGCACCAAGTCCAGGGTAATTGCGCCAACTAGCTAAAAGTGCTCTTTTGGCAACCACGCATATAAAGAGTACTTTTTTTTAGTTGGCACAATTACCCTGGATTTGGCGCAATTACCCCAAAACAAGGTGTGTGTGTAATTCCTGTACCTGTTGTTGACTGCGTTCAAAAATAGCCTACAGAAAATGGACTCTGATTTATGAAAGTACTAGCGGGGGGTACCCGGCGTTGCCCGGGTGTTTGGAGGTGTGCGTGGTTTTGGGTAAATCAAAACTCCCGGGGCAAGGGTTAAAATAAAAAAAAAGTTTTGGTAGGTAAGTAGTAGGATCGAATCCGAACCTTTGAGGCAAAGTTGGAAATTAAAGTGTGAAAAAAAAGTGCGACGTTAACCATTGGGCCACCGCGAAATACAAACGGAAACATGTTTGAATTTATTTAATTATTTAGAATTGGCAGGTGCACGTTTTAATGACTTAATGAGGTCAACTTTGACTAGGGGTAGTATTTCATTTACTGCGGGAACGCTTTTTTTATTTTTATTTTCCCAAGATGTTGGGGGGGGGGGAACCAGCTCCGCCTAAAAAGGGGATTGTCTAAATTGAATAGCAATATAGCAATTGTCTGATATAAGGAAAATATTTCCATATTGATCAAATCTGATTACTTTCGGACATTTCCAGCGATTGCGACCGGAAAAATACCGCCACAATTAGTGTCGCTTTTATTATCAGAAAAAGCCTAATCCACATGCGGCGAGTGAAAAATATTGAATATTTATCTTTTCGAAGACGACCTCCGTTGTTAACTCGTAGATATTATGATTTATATGTGATATAAAAAGTTTTAAGAAGTTGTGAGCCCACCGACCGTTTCTTGGAAAAAAGCCTTTCATAGACGTATACAAAAAGCGAACATACATACATACACACATTTTCGCTTTTATATATATAAATGATAGGTTATGACGAGGAAGGGTTGTAAAGAGATAGCTTCGAATTTGGGGGTATCAAAACAAAGCAAAATATGATGAAAGTAAAAATAAGATAAATAAACCCCATAATTTATTATACCATACCTGTTGACACTGAAACACTTATCACAATATTCTGTGGATCTATATTAAAAAACCTTGTTAAACTTTGTGACATATTTACATTCTATGGAGGTCAGGTGCAAATGAACACCCCATAATTTTATTATACCATATTTCTTCAAACTGAAACATAATTATCAAAGTATACTTACGCAGATAGATATAAAAAGTCTTTATTAAAGTTTGTGCCTATTTCCATTCTATGGAGGCTAGGCGCAAACGCAAACCCCACAATTTTATTATACCATCCCTATTTAAGTTAAAACATACTTATCAAAGTATTATTATGTACATCTATATCAAAAACACTTGTAAACGTTCTTTTTTTATTTTTAAATTTTTTATTTCCATAATTTGTGGACCAGGTGCGTGCGCAGACCCTACAATTTTAATGAATCATCATTATGCCAGATCAAACATACCCATTCTTGTGTCTCGATATATCTTCTATCATTATATGTGATCAGTTTTCTGAATGAAGCAGATTTAATTTTTTTCCATCATATTTTCCCTTTTGACAATGGTTTCAACCATTTGTTTGATTAAAAATTCGATAATATGCGTAAACGCTTACTTTCTTAAGTGGTCTTATGATTTTGACCAGGACTGTATATGACATGGAAACAAACAAAAACAGTATAGGAATTACTGCATAGGTTTATTGATGCATTACCTTTGCCAGAGGTAAGGAGGGTTAGTTTTTGTCTATCACATATTGATTCATAAGAATACTTTGATAGGTTTGATTTGTATAATACTTTGGGGGTAATTGCACCAAGTCCAGGGTAATTGCGCCAACTAGCTAAAAGTGCTCTTTTGGTAACCATACATATAAAAAGCACTTTTTTTTAGTTGGCACAATTACCCCCAGAAGCGGGGCAATGTTGGCAGCTGGTTTGGCTGCCCCATACCCAGCATTACAATCTTCAAAGGAAAAAAAAAAAAAGAAAAAAAAGTGCAATTACCCCAAAGAACCGTATATCATACCTATCTATCAGTCCTAGATATGACCTTAAACTATATCCAGTGGTGAGGCCACAGCTTGTGGGTGTTGCGGAGTGTGGAGCTACCCTTTAATTACTATTGCTCCCAGGCCCACTCTGACCCGGAGTGGTAGTACCTGTTAGGGTCCCAACTATGGATTAAATAGAAACTTGAAAACAAATATATTCTATTAAAAATTTTTCTTCAAAATCTTTGGATTCGGCATTAAATAACCCAAAAAGGGTTGATATGCCGTAAAACAAAAGCAACCAACCAACTTATCTATTGGTTCATTTGCTGCTGAATCACATTGTAAACGGTCCATTGTCATTAACACATTGAAGATGAATTGTTATTTTATCAATAATTGACGAGTGGCTTCCGGGTCTTGATAAGTGGTTACTACCATGTAAAAAAAAAAAAATAAATAAAATAACTATATGTAGAAGGAAACTATATTTCATGTCTTTCTCAAGGGTATTAGTGCGTATGTGTACTTGATAGATCCTTTGGGGTTTGAAGTTGATTTACAAATACAATAGTCTGGGTGGTTCATTATACTTAAGTAACGATGTACATTTTCTAGTAAAGTGAAGTTATGTTTTGCTAAGTGCATTAGGCTATAAGGTATGACTGATGGGTAGTGATCATTGGAGTCAGCCATAACGTTATGAATAAAGGTGACTGATTGGTTGATTTAATCATATAATATAGAATAGATTTGAAGTGTGATTTCAGTTATGGACAAAGAATGACAACAGAAACATGCAATCCAAAGTTCTTGTAGACAGTGTAGCTTAGAGCCCTTTGTGTATTCTACCTGAAGAGAATCCAGAAGCAATTCTTCATTGAAGAAATGGCTGTCCATTAAGAGGACTAAAATATATTTAATGTAAATATCGCAGTCGTTCTTTCCTTCTTTATGAGTGTGCCAGCATTGAGAATCAATATGTAAAAACAACATTCTCTGCTGCTGTTGCTTCTAACACACTAACTCATGCAAACTAATCTTCATCCTTTTTTTTTTTAATTAGATGCAGATTTTGAGATCATCGCTATATATTGGATGATAATTAATAGAGAATTGGCTCTATAATAATAAATAAGAAATCTACATGAATTAAAATATACTATTTACGAATATTTTATGATGGCAACGCAAGGCAGCCTGCTAATTTTCAATATAATGTGAATTAAATTCTATTTACATTTTCAATTCAGATGAGGATTAAAACAAAAACAAATATATTTCGTTGTAAAAATTATATTTCCCTCAAATATGCACTCAAATAGCCGAATAAAATTGACAGTTGGTGTCTGCAAAAAAAATGTCATCCACTCAATGAAGAAGAAAATTAAATTCAATTTCATTATTGTTGTCTGTTGCCATGGGAGGGCCAAAATGAAGAGGGTCGAGGAAGCCACTGACCCATCTTAATGATCAAAACTGATTTTTAATTTTATTCTGTCATGTCTGATTGGCTAGGGCAACTACTGTTCAGATAGTCTTTGGTTGACAAATGAGATTTGCACGAGAATAATAATGGTCAAATAATTTGCTTAGAATACAACACAACATTCAAATATTTCCTGTTATCAGTTATATTCATTTAGTTGCTAGTGTAGACACCTGTCAGTGCCTGGAAGCAATAACTTAAAACCTGAAAGTTTGGGGGCATTCATTTTCACCACAAATATTTTGATTCCCCTTTTTATTTTATTATTTGTTTTATTTTATTTTTTTCGCTTCCAGGTCCTGTTACGAAGTTATGTTAAAATATCTACCTTCAAGCATGTCCTATCCTATTGTGAATAAATAAACAAACTTCATTGCATATATAAATACATACACAGATATATACTAGTCTTTTAAACATTATCTTCAAGTTCTCATATCTGGTATGAGTGCAAATCTTGCACTATTATTGTACACCGGAAGTTAATTGCGGTTCAACTTTATACTTCTTTTTTAAGATAGTTCTGTATTGGTTGGTTGGTTGGTTGTTTTTGTTTTACGGCATATCAACCCTTTTCGGGTTTATTTAATGCCGAATACAAAGATTTTGAAGAAAAAGTTTTTTAATAGAATATATTTGTTGTTTTCACGTTGGTTTCTATTTAACCCATAGTTGGGACCCGAACAGGTACTACCACTCCGGGTCAGAGTGGACAATTAAAGGGTGGCTCCACACTCCCCAAAGCTCACAAACTGGGGCCTCACCACTGGATATAGTTTAAGGTCATATCCAGGACCCCCATTGAGGGACTGCAGGGGGGCAGTTGGCGTATTCTAATGCCCCACCGACAGGGCCAAGTTCTGTATTGTTTTAGAGATTCAATCCTCAGTGTAGGCAACACTCAAAATGCAATTGTGAATTACTTAGGACTTCTTCTACCCAGTCATGGCTGACAGAATGAGAGCATGCTACCCCTGTGTATGTAAATGCATGCGAAATGACGTCACTGGTAAAGAAAAAATGACTATAAAGAAAAGAAAGATAACGATCAGGAAATGAGATAACGTGCTGAAGAGCATGGTGATCCCCCAGTGCAAGCAGACAGCCTCTGGCAGAACCTGGGTATGGCAGCAGGGCTTGTTGCTGGTCTACAAGTCCAAAGAGACCAAGACTTGGCTTCAGAAAGAGTGCTACGACTTTGTACCATTCTCTCATTGACGCCCTTCCTCCCTCGACCTAAACCCGCTAGAGTGCTTCGTTTGGTCATACATCAAAAACATCACCGACATGACCTCCCACAAAACAAAAGCTAGCTTGATTGCACTATCTGTCGTGTATTTGCTGAGCTCCCGCCAGCGCTTGTGGAAAAGGCATGCTCCCAGTTCCGGACCTATATTAAGCAGTGATTGTGGCTGAAGGTGGTTTCATTAAATAAATGTCAGCTCTACTGCATAATCAAGTTAGCTGAATTGATTTTTTTAATAAAAGTTTTAAAATAAATCTGTAGTGTTGTTTTTTTTCAGGGCAACAAATTTAATGTTCCACCCTGTAAATAATTGAATTCGTTGAAAAGTATTATAAACAAAAAACAGATGACATTTATAAAAACGTTATAAATTCCAGTTAGTTCAGTGATAGAGCTGGGGTCGAATCTCGCTAAATTCAACTACGGTTAATGTATCGTAAACAACAGAACAGGTGTCCGCAGATAATTAAATTATAAAAATATAACTTGTAATATTTATATCACCCACACTGAGGATTGAACCTTCAACAGATAAACTAATAGGTAAAGTTCAGTTGTAAGTGACACTCTTTTGAGGGCATAACTTCGATATTATGTTTTGTATGTGTAAGTAATAAAAAAAGAACTCATAAACGCTTTGTAGAGATCATTCAAACAATTTTTTATGGAAATCGTTCTAAACAAGGCATGAAACCACTTGATGTAAGGAGCTAAAAATACAAAAAAAAAAAAAAAAAAAATGCTCCTCCAAAATAAAAAATAAAACAAACTTGCCAAAGATAAGTGTTAGATGCAATAGATTCTTCTCCGGGAAGACAGCAATTCTCCCCCTTTATTAGAAAGATCGCTTCTAGAATGTGAGGACTAAAGGATGAAACAAAAAAAAAAAAAACGTTATGCAACTGCCGAAAGTAAACCCTAGGTCCAAGTAGTAGTAGGATATTTATTTTTTTTATCAGAGTCTACTAAATATTGGGTGGAGGAGAGGAATTTATCTGAGACAGTTTTCCAACTTAAAATTTTAAAAGCTCTGTTTGAAGTCCGAATATTTATTTATTTATTTTTTATTCTCTTATTAACCATTAAATTGATTTTTGGAAGCAGTTCAACCAAATTTTTTCGTATCTTCCTCTAAAACCCAAACTCACATTTTAAGACATTAAAAAACGCTGCTTTGCTGAGAGATGTTATAAATAATTGTACTATTATCATAAAGATTGAGACAGCATAAATAATATCAGCGAGTAAAGAGGTCAAAATGATTTTAATGATGAAAGCAATATCATATATATATGTATATATACACCGTCTATGAAAATGTTACGAATAAACAAATTATGGAACAATATTGCGTCATTAAATCGCATACAAAAAAATGCAGACAAAACAGTTCTATGTGGAGAAGTTTCTATGAAAACTTACTTTTTCCCTTTCATTGTGCTATGAAGTATAAAAGTTTATGTTTGGATATGAAATCTTTGCAATTTATTATTTTGTGATTATCTTGAAATGTCTTGGAATAAGTTTGCCAAGAGAAAATAGCTTTAGAAAAAAAGGCATTTTAATTGGCACATATATTCTATAGATCTTCGTATGCCTCTCTCAATCTCCCCTTCTCTCTCTCTCTCTCTCTCTCTCTCTCTCTCTCTATATATATATATATATATATATATATATATATATATGTATGTATGTATGTATGTATGTATGTATGTATGTATATTTATATATGAATGCTTCTATGAATGTTAAAAATATCTTGAGGAGTCAACATCAATTACACAAAGTTGGGGTTAGAATTTATTCAAAAGAGAATTCAAGCCAAAATTGCCCAGAAGTAACTGAATTTATTCAAAAACATGAAGCAGACTGAATTACAATATTCTGAGACTGATTATGGTTTGTGTGTATATGTATATATATTTATATAACGAAAAAATAATTAATGGCTGGAAAATGCTTCATGTTAAATAGGCTTTGTTCAATTCATCTTACTATATAAATACCCCTTGAGAAGAGGGACTGTCGTCTGCCTATCTTCATTGAAGCTATTGTCTATTATAATTTTTGTCGAAATGCACAAGTCAGCAATATGCCCCTCATTCCCGTTCGAAATCTTTACAAGCAAATAACTTTTCTTACATAAAATATATTATTTTCATATAATTATGGATATCAATTCAAGTTAAAGCAACTATTAATTAAGTTAAAGCAACTATTAATTAATTAAGTTAAAGCAACTATTAATTAATTAAGATAAAGCAACTATTAATTAATTAAGTTAAAGCAACTATTAATCAAGTTAGAGCAACTGAAATCCTTTACCACATCCTCATCATTATTATAACGTCTCTTTTACATGCTGGCATATGTTGGACGTCTTTTGGAAAATGACTTTCAAACTTATATTTCGCTGGCTAGGTCTTTTTTATTCCTCGTTTTTTTTTTAAATCAATCTTTATCAATTTCTCCCATGTTTTTCTTTCCAAACTACTGCCTGCCAACTCTTATAGAAAACGCAAAAATATTCAGGAAAACTTAAAAAAAAAAAAAAAATGTAATGGTGGTTATTCTTTTAATTCAAAAAATATCTCTGGTTCGGTCTTTTTAATCCCTTATTTTTTTAAAAATTAATATTTATCAATTTCTCCCATGTCTTCCTTGCCGTTTCATTGGCAACTGGCCTTTGTACCTCGACTGTTTTATATCTACTAACCCAAGGCTTCTCATCTATTCTTCCAATGTTTAGGCTTATGCAACGGTCTCTAAACTATAGCTCATCAACTCTTATGGAAAACGCAAAAATATTCAGGAAAACTTTTCAAAAATGGAAAATGTTTAAAAGAATGAGATCTTGGAGAACGAGTGTCACTAAAAGCAAAGCTAATGAGCAAAGAAGTATAAAACACACCCAGGTCAGTTTTAAAGTCTATAAAGTCAGCAATATGCCCCCTCCTTCTCCTTTCACCGGGATAAGTTAACAAATTGATAATTTCATCTGGTAAAATTGAGTTTTTTTTTTTTTAATTTTTTACAAATAAGTTTACCACTTATTAAAGCACAGAGGCCACTCGAGGATAAGGGTTAATGAGTGTGCAGTAGTCAATGGGAGAAATGTCGTCATAATCGTTAGTAGTGGAAATTTGGTAAAGTGGATTACTTAAGGGGACTTGTTCACATTGGACTTGAACATATTGTAGTCAGCTGGAAAGCAGGAAGACGGAAACAGGCGTACGGTTCTAAGAAAGAAGCTTTATTCATGGAATCTACGTTTAGGTTCAGGCACAGATAAAGAGGGGGGGTGAATTATTGATAGTGTTTTTAGATAAACGAGTGTTTTTCATGAAAGTCAGGACAGGGGAGACCATAGATTGAAGCTTAGACGAGCACTTGTCATGAAAATAATGATAAAGCAGAGACAGGCTAGCAATGTCTCTGTGGGAAAGAGGTTGCTGGGAAGAGAAAAGGGCATCCCTCACTAGGCTACAAAGTCTATTTTGAACTCTGTTAAGGCAGGATCAACTGCTTCTGGCAGCTCCTGTCCAGATGTGGTAACAGTACTCATTCCTTGGACGTACTTGGCTCTTATACAGGTAGAGAATTGCATCACTAGTGAGATATTTACTGGAGTGGTAGAATGATCCCACCATTTTTCTAGCAGCTTTAGCAACGGATTTGATGTACGTGTTCCATTTCAAATCAGGAGAAAAGGTCAGATGTAGAAGCTTGTCAAAACATGGAGCCCCCCCCCCCCCAAGATGAGAGCTATTCATTTCAATTGATGCCAGACGGGGATCAGAGCGTTGATGATGGAAAGATAGAAACTTAGTTTTTAATGCATTAAAATTAACTAGCCACCTCTTTCCCCATTGCACCATATGATCAAAACCAGAGGAGAGAGAATCAGAGAAAATGGCGTTTGAAGTGTTACCATAGATGGTAGTGTCGTCAGCATAAATGTCTATAAATGATCTTAGGATGTGATTTGGGAGATCATTTATGTAGATCAGAAAGAGAGTTGAGCCCAGGATGGACCCCTGAGGGACTCTAGCATTAATATTGCGAGCTTCTGATTTCTGCCCATCAACCACTACTCTTATGAATCTATCAGAGAAAAATGATTTTATAATTAAAAAGACATTTCCAGCTATACCGTAGCTGGAGATTTTGTGGAGTAGACCTTTATGCCATACCCTATCAAAGGCCTTTAATATGTCAAGAGCAATTGTCCTAGAAAAGAAGGCTTCATAGAAAGATTCACTAATCCTATGAGATATAACTGCTAGCACATCTGCTGTAGCTCTAGCAGAACGGATACCATATTGTATGTCACTGAGGAGGGCTTTTTGCTGAGGTGGTTGACTACTTCTCGATTTAACACAGATTCCAGCAACTTACTTATGATGCACAGGAGACTTATTCGTCTGTATTGAGAGGGAGATAACTGATCACCTTAATTCTTAAATACGGGTATACTGATGAGGTTTTCCAGAGTGTTGAGAAGGAAGTCTCCTTAAAACAACACTTAAAAAGCTTTGTAAGTATGGGAGCTAGTTCTGGTTGAAGCTTTTTGAGCACTATAATAGGAATGCCGTCAGGGCTAGTTGCTTTACTGACATCGAGGTTTGTGATTAGCATGGCAACATCACACACAGATATTTATACGTCGCATACTGCGTTTTCAGAGACAGCAGGAAATATGGGGGATTGGCAGTAGAATTAGCTTGTCACATGGAGCCTCTCCAATGCGAAAGCAATTCATTTCAATTGATGCCAGACAAGGATTTTAAATAGTTGGAGTGTAAACGCTTCCCTGGTCATTTCAAAATCATTTTCACGCCCATGCTTTTAGTAAACCATAGTGTACTATGAATATAATTATTGGAAGTAGCATTAGTATCCTATTTTACAGTAATCCGAGTTAATCAGCATTCTGTTTCCCTAAGGTCTTGTTCCCCCTTATGTATTCTAATCACATAAAATGAATGCTAAAATGTACCTCAGTTTGGGTATTGAGCTATATTTGTGATAATTTCCATTTTAATTGCTCTTATTTGCAATTAACGTACTCAGTGACCCATCTCTTGCTAAGCTTCTACTTACCTCTCTCACCCTCTCTCACTGTATATTACTTGACACCCACTTATTTTACAATGATATATATCATATTTACTTACATTGCTTTCTTTCTTAGCCATCAAAAGCATTTAAGAAGGAAAGAATAAAAAAAGATGTGAATACCTGATTATAAACAAAAGGGAATGTCACCACAATCAGCAATACAATTTCATCTGTAGTTGTAAAGATAAAGAGAGCGGGAATGCACACATATAGCAAGCAGAAAGACTTTTTTAAATTTTAATATTTAATTGGCTTTGCAAACTCACTTTTTCCTGTTTATGAAATATAGTCCGTATAATGTGTTCATTTTCTCTTTGACATGTGACATATTTAATTGTCTCTAAGATGTTGAGTGTATATATATTTTAAGTGTATATATGATCGTCCAGTGATGAGTGATACAGGCGGATACATTGGAGAAACATATCCATTTGGCTTGATCTGAAGATTCGTATGACCCGAAGTTTTGGTATTTACAGAAGCTTTATTTACTGATGTTCCTCCATTGTAAAGCTGCACACTGGTCTTAGATTTTAGCTATCAACATTTTCCGACAATCTCTCCTGTGCAGATCCATTTACGTTACATATATATGTATCACATACACACTATGAACCAAGATGGCTGCTGAAACAAACCCATGATGAGTCTTCTATGAATTTTCTTTCTTTTTACC
Organism: Euprymna scolopes; assembly: GCF_053919585.1. Taxonomy (NCBI): domain Eukaryota; kingdom Metazoa; phylum Mollusca; class Cephalopoda; order Sepiida; family Sepiolidae; genus Euprymna; species Euprymna scolopes. Next base: position 155,099,537 of record NC_136485.1, on the reverse strand, counting down.
AACACTATATTGTCATGCATTTTTTTCTTTCTAAGCTAAGAATTTCTATTTTTTCTGAGGAGTATATGCATGAGAAGAGTTAGTATTGGCATAATAACCAATTGTTTCTACATCACGAAATGGATCTGTAAAAAATGTACCAAAATTTTAACATGCTGGAGGAGCTGTTTTGCATGAAAAATAAATATTTGGATTTTGGAATGTAACGATACTGTTTTTCTTTCGGTCAGTGAATCGTCTCTCTGCTTCTGACTAATAATTGTCGGCTTTTCTCTCTGACTGCAAACTCTCAACTAATTTCTATGTGTCCCCCAAACTTTTCGCCAACTTCACATGACCAAAGGACACAAATCGGATTATCCACCTTAGGCACATATACTTGTTTATCTAGCTAACATTCTTGTTTGTGTTTCTAAACATAATTATTTTTATCCTAAAAAATAGGTCCTGGATATGACCTTAAACTATATCCAGTGGTGAGGCCCCAGCTTGCAGGCTTTGGGGAGTGTGGAGCCACCCTTTAATTTCCATTGCTCCCAAGTCCACTCTGACCCGGAATGGTAGTACCTGTTAGGGCCCCAACTATGGGTTAAATAGAAACCTACTTGAAAACAACAAATATATTCTATTAAAAAAATTTTCTTCAAAATCTTTGGATTCGGCATTAAATAACCCGTAAAACAAAAACAACCAACCAACCTAAAAAAATACCTTTCGCCTTGATAATATTCTTTCTGTTTCTATTTTTACAAATATCAACAACGATCATAATAATAATCGTTCAGCACGGACAAAGTATGTAACATTTGAAAAAGATCTAATTTGAGCTTACCTTAGTATTTTATTAATTGTGGACACTTCTTTTATTTTTACGTACAGCATAACGTTTTTGTAAAAGAATTAGGTCAGACAGATGCTAACTACCCACTTTGTCATTTTAATGAATTCAATTAATTTTCTCAATTACACTCTTATTTAATTTAATATTTTCATTATATTTCTTTGATAAATCAAATTATTCATTCAACTTTCATGCTAAAACATTTTTACTTTTGCTTAGGAGGTTATGTATTCAGTTGTTTTTTGTGTACAGCCTAGAGTCAACCTCGCTTGACCAATCGTCACTAAACTTAGTTAAAATATCGGTTATATTAGAACTGATCTAATCCTGAGATATCTAAGTCTAAGACTAAGGTCACAGAAAAAAGTGATAGAGATTCACTATCTGGCCTATATTGTTGCCAATGACGTCTCGCATGACTTTTACAAGTTTGGTTTGGATCGTAATTTCAAATTCCGATTTTTTTCCAAATTTGATGTATAGATCTGATGCTATTTGATAACAATAATTACTTTACAAAATTTCAGTCTGATCAGATAAATAGGTTTTTGAGTTATCAACATTTCCATGGAAATACTTCATACAATGTGGAGAAATGGGGGTCCATACATTGCCAAGCAGAGATATGCAATCTCCTGGCTTACTTACATTCATGTTAATAGTGTTATCGCTTTGTTTTTACTAAATCTAAATTAAGTTTTGTCTCAAATCCTCCTTCATCCAATTACACAGTCTTAAATTTTCACTAAAATATTTTCGTCTTGATAAGCATCTTAACAACTTTTCAATGAATGGACACTTTCCTAAATCAAGTAGCTTTAGAAGAAAATCGCATGAAAGCCAAAGCCAAGTGATTATGATATTTAGAGAAAGTGGATTGATCATTAATCTACTTTCTGTAAATATTATAATCGCTTGATTACATGTTAGGGAAAAATATATTTAATCAGGATAAAATTATTCTGATTATACCCGTCTTACCTAGAATGACAAAAGACAAGACTATTAAAAACACTTGGAAATGGCTACAAAAAGGAAACCTAAACAGAGAAACTGGATCCATAACAACAGCTGAACAAGATAATGCAATTAGAACCAACCACATTAAAACAAGGGTCGAGAAGACACAAGAAAACAGCAAATGCAGACTCTGTGAACAAAGAGACGAAACAATAAACCATATACTAAGCGAATGCAGCAAACTAGTCCCAAATGAATATAAAAATAGACACGAGCAAATGGGAAGGCACTGTGAATTATGCAAATAACTGAATCTTGGATGTTTAGACAAATGATACAAGCAGAAACTGGCAGCAGTACTTAAAAATGAAAGTCACAAAATTCTATGGGACATAGGTATATTAACAGATAAACCCATCCGAGTAAGAAGATTGGATGTCATCATTTTTTAACAAGAAGGAAAAGTGCTGACAGATTGAAGATTTTGGTGTTCCAGCAGACCCAGAGTGAAAACCAAGGAGATGGAGAAGTGGAGTAAATACACGGAATTGACCAGAGAGCCCAAAAGAATATGTAAGATGAAGAAAGTCAAGATAACATCACTAATAGTAGGAGCACTAGGAACAATACCGAAAAACTTTGAAAAAGAATGAGAGATTGGAACCAGGGGAATGGCTGAAAGATACAACAGATAACAATATTGAAAACGACTAAAATATTAAGGAAAACCCTTAACTGGTGTCATTCATGGTGTCAGCATGCAATGTTCAAGTTTTGTTGGAGTTGCAAAGGCACTTTTGAAAATGTATAAATCTATCTCCACTTCCTCTCTACCTGTTATAGCAGAATAGTCCTGCGTCTTGTCTGGGTAGGGGAGCTAATAGTTCAAGAACAAGAAATATTGTGAATTAACACTCTCGACCAAGTAGGTTTCTAATACGAACAACACTGCGAAACTATCAATGTTCTTGTAATGAAATCACTTGCCTGGCAGAGAGAATAGGTCTGTCTGCAGAATCAAATTGACACTTACTGGCATAAAGAGCTTTAAATGATTGATAGGGAAATTCTTGCTTGAAGTAAGCAATAATTGTATAATAGACTAAACTTTAAAAACGAGCAAAAGTTGACTTAGAATGGGTGATTTATGCCAAATTAATGGTTGGATCTCGTTAAACTTGTACTAACTGTTGCATTAAATACTAATGCATATTAATCTCTAATTGTGCATTGAATTGATATCATAATACTTATGTCGCTGCACCTTATCCTAACAAAAGTTCATAATAATTCCTATTATTCTTTATTAATTCCTAAAAATGCACCGAACAGATACCATACTCCTTAGTTAACTGCACCCTATTATAACAAAGGTCCATACGAAATTTCAGTCAAATCGACCCAGTATTTTGGAGAAAAGTGGAACGGACAGACAGGCAGACATACTAAGAGAAATATAATATAGATTATCCACTCCTGGATTAGCATCCAGCCAGAATCTAGAGAATGGACTTACCCATCTAAGTATAATGGACTGTTCCAACTTTCTTATAAACCAACTTTCTAGGCTTCTCTCTCAGTTTATTTAGTTGGCTCAACTTGTCAGACAATTGGACACTGACCATTAAATTCAATATTATGCTTGAGAGGATCTTCCATTATCAATTTGGTTTAGTTTATCGTTTTTACAGTACATTAACCCTTTTATGTTTATTTAATGTTGGGGCAAAACTGATTTTAACCGATTACTTGGATGGGATTAATTGCACGCAAGGTTTTATTTTGTCTATAATAGGGAAAAATTAATATTATTGCATAATTTGATCACAGTAAATCTGATAGACTTTAAACTTGGCATAGTCAACAACTGTATCCATTAGACCTCGTTGCAACTATAATCAGATTAATCTATAGATAGTGTCTGCTTTAAGATGGACAGTCATTCATGAGCAAGTCTATTATCATTATTTCAAATTCAAAAGACAGCAAATAGTATGGAACAAGCTGATAAGAAATAAAAAATAGTTAAAAAAAATAATTTTTTGAAAAAATAGTTGTATTACATTTTCTTTAACCTTTCTTTATATATGGGGTGACCCAAAAAGAACAGGCTCCAACTCTAATTAGTCCCCGTTTCTTAGTGTTTTGTCTGAATGAAATGAAACTTTGGTCATAACTACTTTATTATATTCAAAACATCACATTAAAACACTAGGGTCTTTGACCTTTTTTTTCTCCGTTCTACAGCATATGTTCTTGATATACTTTCTATGTGTTTTTTTTTTTTTTTTGGGGTCACCCTGTAAATATATATATATATATATATATATATATATATTTCTGTAGAAATATATTTTTCTTATTATATATCAATCCTTATATAAGAAGTTCAATGTGATTACAGAACAATATATGGACAAAAATTTATATTCCCAAATTCATGATGTTGACAATCTTATAGCTTTCCTTTAAATCAGTTGATTTATACAATATATATATATATATATACATACATACATACATACATATATATATATATATATATATATATATATATATATATATATACATATATATATATACTAGCAAAAGTACCCGTTGTTGACTGGGTTCAAAAATAGTCTACAGAAAATGGATTCTGATTTATGAAAGTATGATAGGTTATGAAAACGAAGGGTTGTAAAGAGATAGCTTCAAATTTGGAGGTATCAAAACCAAAGAAAAATATGATGAAAGTAAAAATAAAATAGATAAACCCCATAATTTATTATAACCATACCTGTTCACACTGGAACACTTATTACAATATTCTGTGGATCTATATTAAAAAACGTAATTAAACTTTGTGACATATTTCCATTCTATGGGGGTCAGGTGCGAACGAACACCCCATAATTTTATTATACCATATTTCTTCAAACTGAAACATAATTATCAAAGTATACTTACGCAGATAGATATGAAAAGTTTTTATTAAAGTTTGTGCCTATTTCCATTCTATGGAGGCCAGGTGCGAACGCAGACCCCACAATTTTATTATACCATCCGTATTTAAGTTAAAACATACTTATCAAAGTATTATTATCTACAACTATATCAAAAACACTTGTAAACGTTTTTTTTTTTAATTTTTAAATTTCCATATTTTGTGGACCAGGTGCGAACGCAGACCCAACAATTTTAATGAACCACCGTTCTACCAGATCAAACATACCCATTCCTGTGTCTTGATACATCTTCTATTATTATATGTAATCAGTTTTTTAAAATAGTCAACCATATAGGAGCCTATTCGTGACCACACACACACACACACACACACACACACACACACACACACACACACACACACACATTCAGCTTTATATTTTCAAGGTCAAGATTAAATGTTAAGGTCGAGACTTTGTTAATATATATATATATATATATATATATATATATATATATATATATATATATCTTGGAAGTTTTTGAACCTTTAAAACTATATAAAAATAAAAAAGATTAATTTGTATATTTTTTATCATTTGTTGGAAAACTATTTAGTCAGTAAGTCATTTAATCACCTGCAATCAATGCATCAAATTGCTCTCTCGATATATACATATTTCAACAAACAGGGATTACACGTATTTGAATTATTACAAACAAGAACCGATTAGAAAGATTTTCTCGAATCTCAATACCCCTGATATCAAATCTCGAGTTTGTAGACTGAAAATTCACAGAGTAGTTTGGTAGGGAAATGTACACACGCAGACATAGACAGACAAATTCACTTTATATATATATATATATATATATATATATATATATATATATATATTTTTATTACATTTTCACCCCAAACAAGGCAAATTGCCACTTTGGTGTAGGGGGCTACTATCAGGGGCAACAACTACTGGGGTACTATGTAGGGATTTGGGCAGAAACATTTTGAATCACATTTTGGATTTTAATTTGAGTTTGCGTGTCAACAGCATAATTCCGGGTTCTTCTCATGGGAACATTGTCTCCTATTATCGTCTCGTATTGATAAAACTTGGTCACTCCATATCCTTTCATATGTTTTTTTAATCCTTGACTTCACTGAATTTATCCTTTTAAATCTTAATTTTCCCCCTCATTTTATAAACTTTTTGCACAATTTTTTTTTATATTCATGATAAGCTTTCATATAATGCTGTTTCAATGAAAGCAAATTCATAGCTTCCCTATCATATTCATTTTCTATTATTATTATTATTATTATTATTATTATTATTATTATCATTATTATTATTATTATTATTATCATTATTATTATTATTGTTGTTGTTATTGATAGGTTTGTACCATTGACGCTGACTGACTTAGAGTGTCAACTCTATCATGATAAAGTTACTTGTCACACAGTGTAGCGTGTCTCCATAGGACATAGGACTATAATACACTCCTCTGAAAAGGGCACTTTTAAAACAAGTAAAAGGGGCACGTGCTTGAGCACCCCTCTCTGCATGTTCCTGATATATATATATATATATATATATATATATATATATATATATATATATATATATATATATATACACACACAAACAGAGCTTCAAAGAAAGTAGCACACTGCCTTTTGCTGTAGTGGAGGGCTCATTTTTTATTCAGCAGTGAGAAGGCAAGTTAATAAAAACTGATTTGCAAATAATGCTGCAAATGTGTTGAAATTTTCAGCAGGTTTTGTTGAGGCATAGGTAAAGCAGAGAAATGAGCGGCTTCTTTATTTTTTAGTGGTGTGGTTAACACCTTCTATACAAATTACTTCACATTTTTCATACACATATGACAATCATACAGTGGGTCCAGATCAAAGTGTAGTATCTGTTCTTCAGATCTACACTTCAATTTCTTGTTCTCTGTCAGTGGAGGAGAAATCCTTCACGACTGAGACAATTTTTATTTTTTGTTCCTTTTCCCCACATTAAAAAACGACCCTGGTGTCTAACTCTGTCCCGTGGGGAGACATTGTAAATAGGAACAATCATACAGCATCACAATATAACACTCCCTGTGTAATGGCATATAATAGATTGTGTGTGTGTGTGTGTGTGTGTGTATTAGAACTCTTAATCCCAAGATTTTAGTAAATAGGAGACATTGTAATATTTACCAGGAATAGTAGCTCTGCTCAAATATTAAGCACTGTTGAGTAAATACTGAAAATCTATATATATAATATATATACTTATAATATTTTATGTGTGTACATAAAATAACAACAACAATAATATGGAACCAAGAGCACTGAAACCGCATATCTATAAATTCTCTAACCCAACCCTACCCCCATGGCCACATCAATAGCCCCCCCCTCCAAAAGAGCGAGACCAAATAACCAAGTAGAGACAAGGAAGAAGGAAAGACCGATGAACTGACCAAACCTCAGCCAAATAAGTGTGAAAAGAACTGGAACCTTGGGGAGACTTATTGCCACTCAAATCCCAGCAAAGACCAATAGCTGCTGCCAATGATAAATCAATGGCAAGCAGCTGTTGTGATAATGCAAACTTATTTGCAAATGTTATCGAAAGAGGTGGAGAGTATTGGAAACCTGGGGAGACTTGTTGTCACCCAGCTTCAAGGGAACACCACAGGCTGTTTTCAGAAAACCTGTGTGAAAGCTCCTTGTGAGCCAAGTATAATAATAATAATAATAATAATAATAATAATAATAATGATAATAATAATAATAATATTTGTAGTGTAACCATAAATTGATGTACTGTCATGAGATTCTGTATAACATAAAGTGGTGTATATTATGCACATGTATCTAAACTCGTGCATCGTCTAGTGGTATACAATTTACGACAACAGATACATTTTAACAATGGAGACCTAACAAAAGGGACAAATAACAGTAACATTGGACCAATCAGAGAAACATACCTGTCCATCCCTGATCTTGTTTGACAGATCCTCAGGAAAAGCTGCAAATAAGATTAATCCCAAAGAATCAATAAATCTTGAGTTGTTTTTTCAGCAACTTTATTTCCCGATGTTTCCATATTCGTTCTAGACTAACGCAGTCTGATCTCCTCCACTTGGAGCTATCAATATTCAACTCGATCTGCTCTCTCTCTCTCACTCTCGATTCTTGACTCTTCAAATCATACATCTTTTCTAAACTCTCCTTAAAATCCACATCACTTTAAAATGACCTCTACGAAAGACTACGTCAGACTCTAGAGGTCAAACTATTTTTAAATTATTGTTTATTTCTAACATTTTTTAATTTTAAAACATTTTGACATAAATAATTTTCTCTGTAAATATTTATTTTGTTATGATAACGTTCTTATTTTTACAAATATTACAACGATCATAACAATCGTCCACTAACATACCTTCAGCTTTGCCCTGCAAATATCTAACATTCTTTCTCCCCACTTTCCAAAAATGTTCGTACATTTAAAAAAAAATGTGTGTACATTTTTCTATGCCCTCTTATCCTATTTCTTTTGCTTTCAATTTCTAGAGCCCTATATTTCCCTTACTCCACTGGGTTAAGAAAAAGGTTAGATTCCTCCTTATTATTTTTTCTTTAATCAGTCTTTACCCACTGCCCATTGCCTTATTTCATCTAGACACCAAATAATCGAGGAGGATCAAGAAGGATGGAAGGACCGAGGAGAGAAATCTACACTGGATAAGTACAAAAGGACTGGGACCGTGGGAGAGACCTATTGCCGCCCAAATTCCAGTTGACCACAGCTTGCTACAAACAAAAATCCAATGGTAAACGGCTATTGCGATAATGCAAGCTAATTTGCAAAGGTTATTGAAAGAGGTGAGAATTACTGGAAATTTGAGGAGGCTTGTTGTCACCCATACTCCAAGGAAAGCTAATGTTGTTCTCAAAGAAAACTTTTTGGTGATAGCTTGTGTAAGAACTCCTGGTGAGTAATAATAATTATATATATATATATATATATATATATATATATATATATATATATATATATATATACTTTCAATTTAATTCTTAATTCCACTTTTGAATATAAGCGTTGTTGCCTAATGAGGTCTCTAGTTTATAAATACTAGAAGACCAAAACATGCTCATGACTGTGTAGCAACAAATTACTGCTTATGTAAAGACAAATTGAAAGCGTAACTTGCTCTACTTTCATATAGAACACTCTTGTATTAACCTTGTTATATTTCACTGGTTACCTTTCCTTTGAAAAATAGCAACCTCAAATTATATATATATATATATGTATATATATATATATATATATATATATATATATATATATATCAGAAACAATGCCTATGAATCTATGGTGTTATAAATAAATAAATTTATATTAAAAGTTAGGATTGTCTTGTGTAGCTATTAGATTTATGCATTGCCCAATAGTGCTATAAATAGAAATCCAAGCAAACATAAAACACAACTATTCAAATATTGATTTTCATAACAGTAATAGTGCCAGCACTTGGAACACATGCCCCCTTCTCAATCTACATTATTCGATTTATACTAGAAAACTATCTTTTATTAAGCCAGCAATGTATTCATTTTTATGGAACCCTTCCCCTCTTTCGTCCATGTATACTATATATATGGTTACTAGCGGAAGTATCCGCATAGGCCGGCGTTTCATAGACAAGATTAAAAGTTAATAAAATATATTAAATATTTTTCATCTATTTTTGATAAAAAATAAAACTGAAACATATATACTTGAACTGAACTCTAAAACCTATCAATTCATTATGCTGAAATTTGAAACAGATTCTATAGATACCAACAACTATATATATATATATATATATATATATATATATATATATATATATATATATATATATATATATATGATAGTGTCTCTCAGTGTACATTTCCCTACGCAATAACTCTGTCAATTTTAAGTCTGCAGACTCGGAATTTGACATACAGGGTATTTAGATTTGGGAAAATCTTTGTAATCGGTTTTCGGCCAGAAATTTGGCTCTTAATAGGTGAAAGTTCAACGATTTGACCTTTGAGAACTTTATCAAACCCCTCCGCCAATTTTGGGTATAAACACTTGAAATTTTAGATATAGGTTTCCTGGGTCTATTTTAATAATTGGATTTGAGCTCAAAACAATAAATGTTAAGAGGTCATAATAGAGGTCAAAGTTGAAAAAAAAATTGACCTCTGCGGTCTCTACCAAATTACTTAGACAATTTCTGGTCTAAACATTTGAAATTTTACATAAAGGGTATTCAGAGATAGGGCAAGCTTTTAAATCGGTTTGGGTTGAAAATTTGAGTTACTAATATATAAATTTATGTATGTATGCTTGCATGTAGATGGTCGATACAAATGTTCATCAACACGTTAATAAAAATAATTAGTGAAAAAATGTTTTTTCTCCAAAAAACGTAAAAATTGAAAGGGTGCCACTAATTTCGTCTTTAACTGTATATATATATATATATATATATATATATATATATATATATATATATATATATATATATTAGAGGGAATTAGACCTGAAGTTAAAAGAACAGAGTTTATCTTAATGTATTAGTAAATGTATTAATATTATTAATGAAAACAGTGCCCGATAATATAATAAGTTCAATAGGTATAGATATCCTAGAGCTATGTTAATATTAAGTTGGTTGGTTGGTTGTTTTTGATTTACGGCATATCAACCCTTTTCGGGTTATTTAATGCCGAATCCAAAGATTTTGAAGAAAAATTTTTTTTAATAGAATATATTTGTTGTTTTCACATCGGTTTCTATTTAACCCATAGTTGGGACCCTAACAGGTACTACCACTCCGAGTCAGAGTGGACCTGGGAGCAATGGTAATTAAAGGGTGGCTCCACACTCCCCAAAGCCCACAAGCTGGGGCCTCACCACTGGATATAGTTTAAGGTCATATCCAGGACCGTTAATATTAAGTAAAACGATTTATAATTTTGAATTAAAAATCATTTTCCCAAGGATTTCGTTTGTTTTTCCTTTTGAAACTGATTTTTAATTCAAAATTATGAATCGCTTTATTCAATATATATGTGTGTGTGTGTGTGTGTGTGTGTGTGCTTACTCTCCCTGCGTAGTAACATACATACAAGAGATAATCAAAACACTATATGTGCATCATAACTCCTTTCTCGAAATTTTTGATAGATGGGAGACGTAATATTTACCAAGAATATTATTGTTAACACTGTGATAACTGTTTGATTGTGAAAGTGGAAGCGAATCTTATGTGTGTTGTATTTGGCATATATCATGCGTACATTTGTATGGGGGCGGGAGTGGAGGAATTTTTGATGGGATTTTGGATGCAAGAAAAGACTGGAGCAATTTATCGGTGCCAGTTCTGCATTATAGCTTGGTTCTTGCTAAAAGCGGACTGAAGCTGAGCCAAGTAATGAGCGGTCCAACCGATGCTAGGGTTCTACACACAAACCAAGATGAAAGATATTAGATATCAATCATTTTCTCCAAGGCTATTCTATACATCCACATATGCTATTTTTTTAAATCTTTCTATAAAAATCTGTGCTTCCATATTTAAATCTCAGTAATCATCCATTTCTTGTCAGAAACAATGTCCATCAATCTATGGCGAGATATATAAATGAGTTTATATTCAATGTTAGCATCGCCTTGTAGCTATGAGATTTATGAGTTACCCAATAGTGCTAGGAATTCAAGCTATCATAAAAAACAAATGTTCAAATATATATATTTTTTTTAAATAAAAGCAAGGCCCCACTGCTAAGCTAGGAACTAGTCCCTTCTTCTCTATCTATTTATTATAACAAAGATTGTACAACAGAGCAAGGATGCGCATATGCAAATTGCATACAAAATGCGAAATAACGTCATTGTAAGAAAAAAGACTATAAAAAGGAGAGAGAGAACTTTAGAGAGAAGATCACATTAGAGAAATGTGTGGAGTCACGGCCGTAACAAGAAGTCATGCGTGGTGGAATAATAAGGAAATGAATGTCGTTGTTACACAAAATGAGTTCGAGTTATTCTTTGTCTTGGTCTCCTTTGCGACATAGACTGCATGCAACGTGTTGGGTCCCTTGTGTAAACGAGTGTAACGTTAATATTAGTAGTTGTAAATTGTTGTAATGCGAAGTCATATCTTTATAAAATTACTTAAGCTTATGTACACGATTCTCCCCTAAAACTAATAAGCTGATCATTGTTCGCACTTTTTCTCAATAACCACGCTTAGATTATTTTTCTTTAAATTTTGCACAAACATTAGTCATGGTGAAAGTAAATTTTTGCCAGAACGAATTTTCCAGGATAACTATAGGCTAAAATTGCTCCCAAATTGTTTGTCTGTTTGTACTTTTCTCAATAATCACACATTGGATTTTTTTAAAAAAGTATTTTGCACAAACATTAGTTATGGTGAAAGTAAATTTTTGCCAGAACGAATTGATAAAATTGTTTTAGGATCAGATGAATTTTGGAACACAACTGTTGAGCTTAATTTTACACAAATAGAGTTAAAAAAGGGGTTGGAAGCCCTTCATAAAAATCAGATACTGTGGTTTTTATTGAAATATTAACAATTGATATTAGGCATCAATTAATAAATATTTCACAAATTTAAGTTTCTTTGGAGTATTTTATCCGTTTATGACCTGAATTATAATGTAGATGATTAAAAAAATATTTATTGCTAATTTAACTTAGTTAAAAGGTAAGAATACTATGATTGTCTTCAAACAAGAAAAATTATGAAGTTCAATAGTAAATCCACTACTGAGAACTTTTGCATTTTATAATCTTACCTTGATTATTATCTATAGTGCTTGTAAAAAGTTGTTTTGTTTGTAGAATTAATTTATTTGAATATTCTTCTAGTATTTCTTTTTACATTGTTATCACCACTTATCAAGGCCCGAAGGTCACTCGAGGATAACCCTTAATGAATGAAAGGTAGCAGTGTAGTAATCGTTAATGGTGTATATTGGGTAGAATTTGGATTATTTAAGGATACAGCTCAACAAGAACTTGTTTACATTGGACTTGAAGGCTACTATATTGTAATCAGCTAGGAAGCAGGCTAATAGAACAGTGTTCCACATGCGGGTAGTTCTAGGAAAGAAACTTTGTTCATGGAATCTGAGTTTAGAATTAGACATGGATAGAGAGTGGGGGAAATTGTTGATAGTGGTTCTAGCCAGTCGGATGTTTTTTGTGAAAAAGGCAAAGTTGGGTTTTAATGCGGGGGGAAAATCCAATCCCCCCCCCAAATGTGCACTTTGAATCAGAACAAAAAATTAAAATTGCCTCAGTCTAGAAAGATTTCTCCTTCACTAACCGAGGACAGAACAGATTAAATATAGCATAAAGAGATCTACTACACTAGCTAAAAGGCCACAAAAGTTTGAATGGTGGGTATTTACCTGTCTTCCACACCAATGTAGAATCTTGATTCTTGATTCTACAACCAAGAAGATGTGAGATGTGTTGGGAAGTGAGACTGAAGAGCCAGCTCCCCAGGGGAGGTGCATTCTGGCCTACATTTTTCGGGTGACGGGTGTCTCGGGTGTTTACCAATAAACTAGCCTACTTCTAAAAGGAACAGAAGAGCAGTGGGCTAGAAACATACCATACTGTAGTGAATAGGGAAAAGGTCAATTAAAAAAAAATGTGTAGACTATGTTGGGTTTTGTGCTAAAGGAAAATGGTTATGTTTTTCAGATTTATACAAAAGCTTGCGTGTTTTTTATTCTATCCATCCGTCAATTTGGTGAATGTTGACAACATGAAAAACAACTTATAGAAAGCGGTTTATCTGTGCATATGTGAACATTTTTGTCTTTTCTTAATTTTGCTGAAAAATCAGAACTTTGAGGTCAACATGTCCATCACATTTTGTAGTGCTAGTAGGATTAGTATTATTTATCCTTACATTTTTTTTTCTTGTTTTTTTTTTTCTTTTGATTATCAATTAGTTGATGATTCTTCTTGGCACTTTTTCTACTTGACTTGTTTTCAAGGGAAAAAGAAAGAAAAAAAGATTAATGTATCAAACTAAGCCAACTTTTCCTCTAGACATTTTATTTTTTACTTACTTCCTCTTCAACCAATACAGCAATCTAAGCAGACTATAATCTATGGAAGACTGTGTGTGCTCTGAACAAATATCATTTTCAACCTATGTTACCTATTTTCTAATGCCATCAATGGAAATTCTCGGTCTGGTCATATTTTTTATTATATTCTGTCAGATAAGTACCGTTAAGCGAACAAGATTTATTTTTTACTAAGTCTAAAATCGGGATAATTTTACACTGATGAAAAGAAAATGAGGAAAAAATTGATATAAATTTATGCCGTGATATTTTTTTTCTATTTCATCTCATAATAGGAAGAAATTTTCAGTATTCAGCGTAACAGGTAAAATCCTTTTGGGTATTTATTGATTTTTTGCCCCAAATCAAAGCTATACACATATTGATGCAGTTGCAAATGACATCTGTTCAATATTATATCTGGAATGAATATATATATATATATATATATATATATATATATATATATATATATATATATATACTAGCATTTCAGCCCGGCGTTGCCCGGGTGTTTGGAGGTGTATCTTGAGCAAAAAAAAAAAAAAAAAAACGGCCAATTTTTTTAAACATTGACCCCTACTATGACCCCTTAACATTTATTGCTTTTGGCTCAAATCAAGTTATTAAGTTAGATCCATGTCCAAGGAATATATATCTAAAATTTCAATTGTTTAGACCCAAAATTGTCGGGGGAGTTTGGTAGAGTTCTCAAAGGTCAAATCGTTGAACTTTGACCCCTTAACAGCCAGGTTTCCGGCCGAAAACGGATCACGTAGATTTTCCCAAATCTCAGTACGCTGTATATCAAATTTCGAGTCTGTAGACTTAAAATTGACAGAGTTATTGCGTAAGGAAATGTACACACACACACACATTCACTTTGATAGATAGATAGATAAATAGATTAAACAAAAATATATACGTATACATAAATATATGTGGAAACAATTTTGCGTTTACTTGTAAACTTTTTACGCAAATATTATGCAAGTATAAATCATGTAGAATATCTGCACGTATATCATTGCACATAATAGTAAACTAAAGATTATCATCCCATAAGAAAACCGAAAAAACTAATAGGGATTAATTAAAATGAATGTTTAAAAGAATATGCAAATTAGCTAGATGTTTTGCGAGTGAATGCAATTCCACAACCCATATATAAGAAAATTGTATTTTCTTTTTAAATAAATAGAAAAGCGGGTTTTTAATATGAATATCAATACACACAAAAGAAAAACGAATTTATAGGAGTATCGATGTATGTATGTATATAATTATTACTGTAATAATTTGCTTTTTTTTTTATTACTATGCATAAATACGTACATACGTACACTCATGAGCAAAAAAAAAAAAAAAAAAAAAAATTGGGCCAAGAGTGAAAAAAAAGGAAGAAATCGATTTTTCAATATTTTTCCATGAATTTTGTTCATTTTAACTGAAAATTTCTATTTTGCAGATCATTATTATTATAGCATATAACAATAAGTGGAAAAATTTATCATAGAAATGGTAAGACCACATCTTGACGAGGATATAAAAAACCGAATTGCAGGATTAAGGCAGTCCAAAATGACTTACAAACAGATTTTTGATATTTTAAGAAAAGATGTGGAAACATCTCTTTCTGTAGTAAAGCGAATTGGTTAAAAATTCGAAGTCGAATGCTTGGTAAAAGGGAAATTTGGATCTGGTCGCCCTAGAGCATTCACTTTGAAGGACGACCACAAGCTTAAATAAACTATTTTGAAGGATTGAAAGAAAACTTATGTTGACCATAGCAAAGAATTCAAAACGGGCTAGACATTCTCTTTCTAGATATACAATATCTAGACGAATGAAAGAAATGGGATTTTCTTCTCAAAGGTGTGCAAAGAAGCCATTTTTTACCTAAGAAGATCAATGATAGAAAGAGATTTTTCTCGTATTATGGCAAGAAAAATACAGACTGGTTCAGGAATATTTTCTAGTCAGATGAATCAAGATTTGCTCCCGAATGGTGCAATCGAAGAACTGGAGAAAGATTTTCACCAACTTGCATAAAAATGACAGTTAAACACAGGAATGGAGAGATAATGGTATGGGGAACTTTTACTTCAGCAGGAGTTCAGAGAAGTTAATCAATGCAAAGGAATACATTCGAATATTAGAAACAGGACTGTTACCAAGTATCCAGAAACTGGGAATATCTCAGAACATTATTTTTCAACAGGATAATGCCCCTGCACCCACTGCTAAAGTCACAAAGAAATGGTTTTCTGATAATTCAATTAATGTGATATTTTGGCCAGGTCAAACCCCCGATTAAAACTGAAGCGAGAATATTTGGTCCATAATATCTCGTGCATTGGATGGAAGAACTTTTTCTAACAATGACAAACTGTGGGAAGCGAATGGAATAGCATCTCCTTTTCACAGAGTTTCACTTTGGTTGAGAGCATGTCTAAAAGGATTGATCTTTTAAAAAAATCAAAAGGAAATGCGATTCCATCCTAAGCATTTATTAAAGTAAATGTCTTGTTCTGTGCTATTAGTCTCGTTTGTTTCTTTGTTCAATTGTTATTTGTTCAATATAGCTTTTAGTGCAATAAAATGTATAAACTTTGTTTGGCCCATTTTTTTTTTGGCTCACGAGTGTATATATATATATATATATATATATATATAGTATTAAACAAACGACAGGATGTAATCCACGGTTGTTTGCACAGAAACAGATATTTAATTTAAAGAACTAGAGCAGATTAGAAAAAAACAAAACCAAAAAAAAACCAAAAAAAAAAACGAAACGTATAATATAAGGAAAGATAAAGATGCAAGGGAGGTAATCCTAGATATAAAAAATGATTCCATGAGAGTGACCCCCCCTTTAAACAGATGGATCGAGTAATAATACGAATTCAAATACAAAGCAAAATAGGAATATTAAAATAAACACTCAGAAATGTAGAAATAAAATTATATAAAATTATATGATAATTGGAAAAAACAAATAGAAAAAATAGAAAAAAAAGGGAAATTTAAACAAAAATAAATAATTAATTAATAAAAATAAAAAAAGTAAAAATACGAAACTACGGATTAAAATGGAAAACTATCTTCACATGACACCAAAAGATGGAGGAAGTGAGGAGGCATAGCTTTGGAAATCTTTTTACCAAAATAAAATGTTCAGCATGTTAAAAATATGCCTTTTGTTGTAAAAATCTAATGGATAAACATCTGAAGAAGTTGGTGGGGACAGGATATTTTTATGGACACATAAATCGTAAAATTGCCTACCCATTAATGAAACAGCTGTAATGGAAAAAATCCAGGAAATAAATGAAGGTTATAAAAAAGAAAACGTGAGTCTTTGAATTTTCAACAAAATTTCACAATATATATATATATATATATATATATATATATATATATATATATATATGTAAAGGGTATAACTACATACATATATATATATATATATATATATATATATACATATATATATTAATGTAGTTACAACTGACATCTGTTCAATATTAAATCTGGAAGATATATATATATATATATGTACATACATGTATATATGCATATGTATATGAAATAGGTAAATATATATATATATGTGTGTGTGTGTAGCATTGATGAATTTTCTCCAATTTGTTGCCACACATTCAACTGATTTTTGCCCCCCCCCCACCACCAAATATGAACAGAGATTAATCCATTCGTGTAATGATCTGGTCCCTGTTGATTGCAATGTAATACTAATTCTGTGCAGTTCTAGGAGGTCCACCCTCCCAGACTTTGCCTTCTCTATTTGAGGAGGAGTTAGTTTTTTTTTTTTTTTTGCAAATCGCCTGAGGCGTCTTTACCGAGGAATGCAGGCAGGGCTGCCTGAGCACTTTTTGCAGGTCGGAGTGCCTCTCCTTGAGCGGAGGGGGGGGGGGAGGATCGCTGACTTCTCAATTGCACTTTCTGACCTTGGTGTCACAGTTCTTGCAGGGAGAGAGGGCTAAAACCTTTAATTAATTATGGTATGGTCATCATACCGAAGCCATTATGTTCGGCAAAAATTTACTGGTGTAACGGAATACATTAGATTTAAATATAGAATTGTCATCATATTAATCAATTCGTGCAATTAAGCTGAGTGTCTCGGTAAGAAAATTGTTTGTTCAAACTCTCACTTTTGGCCAGACGAGATGACTTATTATTTTGTTTGTTTAGAAAGCTAAATTATAGAGAGAAACCACAAACAGACGTTCAGTTGCTTGAGTAGAAAATATTATATGAATGAGAAGAAGAAATTGTCATATTAAATTAACAAGTGACCACATGACCAGTGGTCACTGATATAATATCTCTTCTTTTTGTTATTATTATTCTCCAGACAAAATATGAGAAGCAAGTTTATTTTCAAATAGAAATTAACTTTTGTTCTTGCTTGCTATCTTGTTTCAATAAAGTTGCTTGTTAGAAATGCTCTTGTAATGGCCGAGCAGCTGCTTGAAAGTCTTAGAAAAAATGGTTTCTTATATATTTTGCATCTGCCAGTTAACCATCATAAAGAGGTATATTTGATTTTTAATCAATAATTTACAAGTTAAATTGCTAAGTTGAAACGATCAATTTATAATCAAATATGAATAATTTACTTATCTGTACATATAGGGTCACAAAAAAACCATCATCGCAAACATTAATTAATTAGAAACGAATTACCTCCCTCTATAGTCGCTCTTTATCAGTTAAAAATCATTAAAACGATTTCCTCTCCAAAAATTTTCAAAAACAAAAACATGGCTGTTTACGGTTTCAAATTGCCTATTTTATTTTATAATTAAAAAATTAAAAAATGTGCAAGTGAACTGACATCTATTCCTTTATAATTATATCCAAAAATTATTCCGAAAAAAAAAAAAAAATAATAATGTGTTGTGTGTTGAATTTTCATTGGAAAAATCTAATTTTTTTAGTCAATTCTTTTTAGCTTTAAAAGGTTAAAAAAGAATTTGCTAAAAAATTGTTTTAAATTTGTTGTTAGTTTTTTAATTTTATTTTTTTATTAATTTTACTTATAATGTGTTTAAAAGTTTTTTTCAACTACCATGGAATTTCCACAGGTTCTGCTAGTCAAATATAAATTCATTATCAATTCAACAATTTATTTTATAAGAAGGACGATTTGCCGTTTCCGGAATTGAAGGAAGAACTGGTTTTCTTTACAGATAGCTTATAATACCATATTACCATTTCTATTTTTACATCTTACATTTTTATGATATTCAATATTTGCTGTGGCGTAAAGGATACAGAATAATCACGTTGATTTAATTGGGAACTATTTTCTATTCTAAATGATCCATTGTATATGTTTAATTGAAGACAAGTTGATATTTAGAGGCAAAATTGCAGGTTCATGCCTTTTCCAACAGCAATAGTGCATAAATGACCAAGATAGATTCAATATAGTTGATTGGAGAGGTTATAACACTATATTACTGTTTTATCCTTACATTTTACATTTTATTCTTACATTTTATATTTTTAGTCTTAGTTTTATATGTTTATTCTTAGTTTTATATTTTTATTCTTGCATTTTATATTTTTATTCTTGCATTTTATATTTTTATTCTTACATTTTATATTTTTCGTCTTACATTTTTTATTTTTTGTCTTAGTTTTATATTTTTATTCTTACATTTTACATTTTTATTCTTACATTTTACATTTTTTATTCTTACATTTTACATTTTTTTTCTTACATTTTACACTTTTTATTCTTACATTTTATATTTTTAATTTTATTCTTACATTTTATATTTTTAATTTTATTCTTACATTTAACATTTTATTCTTACATTTTATATTTTTATTCTTACATTTTATATTTTTATTCCTACATTTTACATTTTTTATTCTTACATTTTATATTTTTAATTTTATTCTTACATTTTACATTTTAATTCTTACATTTTACATTTTTATTCTTACATTTTACATTTTTATTCTTACATTTTATATTTTAATTCTTACATTTTACATTTTTATTCTTACATTTTATATTTTTATTCTTACATTTTATATTTTTATTCTTACATTTTATATTTTTATTCTTACATTTTATATTTTTATTCTTACATTTTATATTTTTATTCTTACATTTTATATTTTTATTCTTACATTTTATATTTTTATTCTTACATTTCATATTTTTATTCTTACATTTCATATTTTTATTCTTACATTTCATATTTTTATTCTTACATTTCATATTTTTATTCTTACATTTTATATTTTTATTCTTACATTTTATATTTTTATTCTTACATTTCATATTTTTATTCTTACATTTCATATTTTTATTCTTACATTTTATATTTTTATTCTTACATTTTATATTTTTATTCTTACATTTTATATTTTTATTCTTACATTTTATATTTTTATTCTTACATTTATATTTTTATTCTTACATTTTACATTTTTATTCTTACATTTTATATTTTTATTCTTACATTTTATATTTTTATTCTTACATTTTATATTTTTATTCTTACATTTCATATTTTTATTCTTACATTTTATATTTTTATTCTTACATTTTATATTTTTATTCTTATATATTATATTTTTATTCTTATATATTATATTTTTATTCTTACATTTTATATTTTTATTCTTACATTTTATATTTTTATTCTTACATTTTATATTTTTATTCTTACATTTTATATTTTTATTCTTACATTTATATTTTTATTCTTACATTTTACATTTTTATTCTTACATTTTATATTTTTATTCTTACATTTTATATTTTTATTCTTACATTTTATATTTTTATTCTTACATTTTATATTTTTATTCTTACATTTTATATTTTTATTCTTACATTTTATATTTTTATTCTTATATATTATATTTTTATTCTTATATATTATATTTTTATTCTTACATTTTATATTTTTATTCTTACATTTTATATTTTTATTCTTACATTTTATATTTTTATTCTTACATTTTACATTTTTATTCTTACATTTTATATTTTTATTCTTACATTTTATATTTTTATTCTTACATTTTATATTTTTATTCTTACATTTTATATTTTTATTCTTATATATTATATTTTTATTCTTACATTTCATATTTTTATTCTTACATTTTATATTTTTATTCTTACATTTTATATTTTTATTCTTACATTTTATATTTTTATTCTTACATTTTATATTTTTATTCTTACATTTTATATTTTTATTCTTATATATTATATTTTTATTCTTATATATTATATTTTTATTCTTACATTTTATATTTTTATTCTTACATTTTATATTTTTATTCTTACATTTTATATTTCTATGATATTTGCTGTAGGGTCAAGGATATGACATAATCACATTGACTCACCGGATCCCATTACATCACTAAAGTTAAGCAACGTTGAGCTTCGTCAGTACCAGCTGAATGACCACTTGGGAATACTAGGCGCTGTACATAGGAGGGCCTCGACACTTCCTTACAAGAGCTGAAAGAACTTAACGTCATCATCTCACTTGAGCGAGATTTATTGGGATTTGCTTGTTAATTTCATATTCCTTTGACCATTCTTCCTTTTGAAGGAAAGGTAGTTCAGCCTGTCGAGGGCGAATGCCGTTGTATGTGTGCGGGAGTGGGGATCAAATATGTACTCGGCATTGATTGGGTAAAAGTGACATTTAGTGAAACAGTATTTGGTAAATTTATAGACCCCCCCCTCAAGACACACTTGGTGCCTCACTAGAATTATTGCTGGCTTTTGTACACTGCTTTCTTAAGTCTTGAACTCTACATTATTATTTTTACTCTTTTTCTTTCTATAATTTTCAAGTTATAAATCAAATAAAATAAAGTAAAAAAAGTCATATTTTCTTTTATATATATTATGATATATATTGAGTAAGTTTCTAACAGTATTTTGTGGATGCTTGACATAAACGCAAACCCCTGTAATATTATTGTATCCATTTGATCCAAATTAAATACACTAATCCAAATATTATTATATACTGCTAAACCGCTTCAAACCATTGATCAAAGTTTGTACTCCCATAGTGTTCTACGTCTTTTGACCGATAATCATTCCATCTCATCGAGTTTTATTCTCGAGTAGCTTTTGGTCTTGGTTAGTGGTGACTCAATAATAACAAATAAAAACTATGAATTTTTTGTATGCTTATCTGCCATATCACCGGTTCTGGATATGACCTTAAACTATATCCAATGGTGAGGCTCAAGCTTGTGGGCTTTGAGGAGTGTTGAGCCACCCTTTAATTGCCATTGCTCCCAGATCCATTCTGACCCGGTGTGGTAGTACCTGTTAGGGTCTCAACTATGGGTTAAATAGAAACCGACTTGAAAAAAAAAAATTCTATCAAAAAATTATTCTTCAAAATAACTGGATTCCACATTAAATAACCTAAAAAGGGTTGATATGCCGTAAAAGAAAAACAATCAACCAGCCACATAATCATAATAGAAAAACATGACTTTTCATTCCCTTATTCCATCACTTATTTTGGGTGTCTGTTTTTTAATAAGGACCGTGTTTAATTAGCAGAGAACATAGCTAGCATTCTCATGCTGTTAGAAAATAGCAGAGAATGTTATTCTCTTATGTGAAATCAGTGAATCACAAACACGAATAGAGTGAAACTTATGAAGAATTACGACTGGTCGATTTCCCATTAGTTGAACAGAATTCTCTTTTGTTTGTTTAGAGAACCACTTGTATTAGAGACAGGTGGTGCCAAAAGAATGCAATTGT
>NC_136485.1:155024327-155071827 GCF_053919585.1 Euprymna scolopes | reverse complement strand
AGTAACGAGACAGAATGCTTTCAGATCTACGCCGATGAATATTGTGATTTCTTCTAATGCTTTCTTTTCCTTTTTTTTCTCAACCATTAAAATAAACAAAACAAAACAAATAAACGAACAAGGAAAGCTGAGAGAAATTTCAATCTAAATTTTATCTGTACAACAAAACAAATCACTAGATTAAAAATCTGTTACTGTTTCCTTTTATACAAAGTATTTTTTTTTTCGCAGACGTTCTTCTTTCTTTTTATACAAATTTCCATCCCTGTAGAGTGATTTCACCCACTTTACATTAACCTCCACCCCACATATACGGGTACAGAGGTTGACCAATAGAAGGTGTTGGCAAAGTATTGTCATATCATAGCTCTCTTTCCATACCCTCCATGAATTGGTAATCGTTTTCTGTAGTCATTCATCATCTTAACTCACATCATTTATGAAATTTCACGTCATGTAGACAGACACTCTTAAAACACACTTTATAAATTACTCTAATATATTGAATGACCCCTTATCGCTGGCTTAGTATGAATAACATATTTTAGGCAATCAACATCTGACCCCTCCGAAACTGAACAGCTGTTTCTAGATAATTCAGATCACATAAAATTGGAGGGGTGCATAAGGAGGCTGAAAAGATTTTTTTTTTAATAGGAGGCAGTCACCGTTTATCAAAGCCTAAAGGCCACTCGAAAATAAGGGCCAATGAGTGTCAGGTGGCCGATGATGATCCGTAATGGTGGAACTTAGGTAGGGTTTGATTATTTAAAAGGATGGCTCAACAAGAATTTGTTTACATTAGACTTGAAAACGATCATGTTATAGTCAGCTGGGAAGCATCCCTGCAATATTGTGTGCTATGGACGAACAGTTCTAGGAAAGAAACTTTGTTCAGTTTTTAGGCATAGATAGAGAGAAAGGGAAATTGTTAACAGTTCTTGTAGCTTCAATTACTGACTCGTTCTTGCTGAACGTTTCCATGATGATGCTGGCCTGTCTAATCCAAATGAGTAACCTTGTATATAATTATGTTTATCGTCTGTCTTCACTGGCGAAGTATTTCATCCCAGTTTCCAGATAATGTTGGGTTATCAGTAGAGAATACACACTATTTTGTGGCCTTCCTCTTGACAGCTTTTCTGTGCAGTAGGTTCCCTGCATGGGAGACATTGGGGGAAAGCATGAGGGATGTTTCTGACAAAGAGGGAAGAATTGCTGTTTTCTTGGTCGGAATCTATTCATCTCACACTTATCATTGGCTAGTTTTTGATCTTGAAGTAGTATTTTTTAGCGCATTACATCAAGTGGCTTCATGCCTTGTCTGGAGCGATTTACATTAAAAATTAAAAAAAGGTTCTACATAAAATTTTTGAAAAGATGTGATATTTATTTACAATTAAAGTCTTCTCAACCAACATGTTTGGCAAAGATATGCCTGGCAAAAAAGAAATCCAGAGAGAACCAAAGTTCTAGAATTAACCAAATCTCTGGAGACATGCAAGAACTGATGTCGGGAAGTAAAATGAAACAAAACAAACATGAAACAATTCCTCATTCTCTCCATTCCTCATATTCCAAACTAATAAATAACAGAGCAACTGATAAATTGCTATTTCATCTTTACTAAGCATTAGTTCAATTCTAGCCAAAATGTAATTATAAAAATGAAAATAACTAAAAAATAAACCCCGTAAAGCAGCATGTGATTGAAAAAAATTAATTTTAGTCACTTCAGAAAGAGTTTAAGTAAATTATAATTCCAAGAAGTAAATCCTGGTGCTACCAGATTAGGCTGTCTGAAGATATTGGCTTCCTGAGACGAAATGCACCTGACATTGATGCTTTTTGTTTTTCTACTTCCTTTTGCAAAACTTAATTATGTTCTACAAAACTAAAAACAAAAGCAACAATCCTCCCTTTTTCTTCTTTCCTATTTCCCCTCTCTCTTTCTATCTCCCCCATTTCCTGACTGGTTTCCTAACTTAAAATGTACCAAACATTAATACTGTAACCCTTTTCCCTCTCCCATTGCACAAAACTCATTCATGTTCTGCAGGATGGGGAACAAAAACAATAAAATCCACTATAAAACAACCAAACCAAACACTACAAACTAGCGATTGAAGATACAAAGAGCTTGAAGAATAAAACCCTTCTACAAAATAACTGGATGCAACATGGATACTATTTCCAAAATAACTGGATTTGGTATTAAATAATGCAAAAAAAAAAAAAAAGAAAAAAAGGGGCTGATATGCCGTAAAACAAAACAACCAAGAAGTAAATGACATAATTCAGGTAATCAAACATTTTTCCCTCACCGGAAAAAAAAGTTATTACATTTTATTGTTGCAATTATTTTGACTACAGAAAACATGATGTGCAGTATCAGAACATATACTACTGTTGTATTTCGAGATGTTTATATAACTGCTTATATCTATGTCCAGTGTATATAAAGTATCCATGTTTCTGTAATCGATGCTCGTGTATCGTCTAGTGGTTAGACTCATAAGGAACTTTACTTTTCTTCTTTGTACATGGTTGTCTGTACGTGTTGATATGTTACATGTATATTTAATAGTCTTTCTATGTGTATGCAGGTTCACGAGAAACACTCGTTTTCTGTAACCACTATCAATAATTTCCCCCACTCTTTATCTGTGTCTAAACCTAAACGTAGATTCCATGAACAAAGCTTCTTTCTTAGAACTGCACACCTGTGGAACTCTCTTCCGTTTAGCTGCTTTCCAGCTGTTTACAATATGGCCGTCTTCAAGTCCAATGTAAACAAGTTCTTGATGAGCCGTTCCTCTTAAGTAATCCAATTTACCAAATTTACACTTCTAACGATTACTATGATATTGTCTTTTTGATCAATGTACACTCTTTAACCCTTTTCCTAGAGTGTCCGCTGGGCCTTGATAAGTGGTGATTTCTTTGTAAATGCAGGTTTTCACATATTCGGGACAATAACGGACTTTAACTGTCTTTAACAATGACGAATAAACCCTTATCTGCTTGACACATACCTTATTCATCTCTCCTTCTCCTCTGGCAGCAGGCCCGTGAAAATGAAGGCATCCTCTTTCGAATGGAACACGCAAAGCGTCAAGGTAACGTTTCCATATCTTTATTTCCAAATGTTCCACGTCTTGGAGTCTGCAACTTTTAAACTTCTCTCTATTTTTCCTTAGTTTGTCCATAGATGCTTCCATTGGACCACAGAGACAACTCCTGTCCGCTATAATCCAGTGACTAGCTTACTCATAACTTATTTCCCTCTTTCTGTTACAGACTAACTCCTAATCTGATTTCTCCTGGCTTACGTGTTTTTTTACGTCAGCCAAAGTGGACAATCTTGTTTGTCATGCAAGTCACATCGTTGTTTACTAAACCAAATTCCAAACCAGCTTTGTTTATGCTTTTCCTCTATTCCCCAGTTAAATATTTATGTTAAATATTTTAACTAACTTTCTTCTTCTTTCTTTTAAAACATTTTTCTAAATATCATTTTAATCTAAATAATTTAACAATTAATCATGATAATTGCTCTGACCTCTGGCACTATCTGCCACAACACAACGCAGATACTACACTGTGATTATAACCAAAGGGCCACCACATAATTCTAAACCAGCTCTTAGCCAAAATGCAGAGAATTTGCAGTCGTTTGAGCCGAACTAAGTAATAAAATAAATTCTAACTATGTATGCTATTATAATGTCAATAACATGTACAACAATAAAAAAAAAAGTGAAAATTATGTCGTCAGAAGTAAAGTTGATTCGTCAGCTTAAATTTGGACCTGACTTTAAAACTTTAACATAACTTTATATGTTATATTTTATTATGTGTCACTTTGAAATAACATAACCTTTCGTATTCTTGTCGGTGCTTATATTGCTTGAATCCCATTCCATGGTATTCTGTGTATACTAGTGTGTTCATAAATTTTCTAGAGTTCTACCTCCAAAATGATTTTTTATAGTTAATTCCAGTAATGCCTTGCTGGTTTAGCTTGATGATGCAATATCTGATCTAGTTTTCAAAAATTAGATGTGACGATTCATATTTTAAAAGATCTAAATCAGCTAATTTGTAAAATGAGAGGTGCTCGTTAATATTTTAAGATATTTGAAGCTGTTAATTTTTAAAATGAGAGTTGGTCATTCATGTTTTAAGATATTTTAACCTGTTAATTTGTAAAATGAGAGGTAGGCATTATTATTTTAAGACATTTAAACTTAATTTAATTAAATTTGTAAAATGAGAGGGAGTCGTTAATATTTGAAGATATTTGGACCTGTAAATTTGTAAAATGAGAGGTAGTCGTTAATATTTGAAGATATTTGGACCTGTAAATTTGTAAAATGAGAGGTAGTCGTTAATATTTGAAGATATTTGGACCTGTTAATTTGTAAAATGAGAGGTAGTCGTTAATATTTGAAGATATTTGGACCTGTTAATTTGTAAAATGAGAGGTAGTTGTTAATATTTGAAGATATTTGGACCTATTAATTTGTAAAATGAGAGGTAGTTGTTAATATTTGAAGATATTTGGACCTGTTAATTTGTAAAATGAGAGGTAGTTGTTAATATTTGAAGATATTTGGACCTGTTAATTTGTAAAATGAGAGGTAGTCGTTAATATTTGAAGATATTTGGACCTGTTAATTTGTAAAATGAGAGGTAGTTGTTAATATTTGAAGATATTTGGACCTATTTATTTGTAAAATGAGAGGTGGCCATTTATATTTGAAAATATCTAGACCCTGTGTTTTAGGAAAAAGCCATTGAGAATTGAGGTGACTTCACGAGCACCCATCGTTAAGAAAACATGTTCAGTCTGCTCTAGGCCTCCCAAGCCTGTATAACTTCCAATTAAACTTCCAGATATCCTGAGTATAGTCACTTTAAATGTGTTATGAAATATGTAGAACAGAATAAATTATCTATGTATCTATCGATCTAGCTATCTGTCCATCTCGATCCATCTATCTATCTAACTGGAGAGGTAGGCAAGAGATGGATATCATGAATATTTATAAAACCTGTCAAAATATAAAAAAGCTAGATCATAGACAAGTTTACCGGAAGGTCTGGTCAGCTGATTGGATCTACGTGTGAGACAGTGATCATGTTAGCTGAAGATCAGGAGAGTTGGAACTTGGGATTAAAGCAGAGTGGTTGGGCTTTACGATTGTCTCTCCTTCCCTCTTGGGAGGGAGTGATGTGTCTCTCAATGTAGACTGTTAAGACCACAAGCAAAGACACTCACTTTCTATTCTTCTGCACGACATCCTGGAAAGTGAAATAAAAACTAATATGGAAACCAATGATCGTCAATGTGTTTCGTCCAAAAGGTTCCAGCCCCTTAAAGATCAAGATGAAGTAAAGATGGACTAGGTTCAGTGGGCAGTGAAGATAAAGGTATGTCAAAGATACACATAACCCATACACGCACACATATGAACATTAAACGATCACGAAACATAAAATGGGTTCAGAATATGAAGAATCACTAATAGAGATTTAGTAACGCATTTAGGACACGTCACAACCAAACAGGAAACGTACACACTCGTTTACATGAGTGTCGTTCATGTCAGATAACGTAACAAATGTACTATTTAAAAAATATTTTCATGAACTTTTAAATTGAATTCATATTTTGTTAAGTGTTGAATAATATATTAACACATGAAGCATACATGGTCCCCCGTGAGTGCACAGCGAATGAGGCATAAAAAATGACTACGTTCAGCCCCCCCCCATTTAGCCCCAAAAGACCCCCAGGGGACGTCAAATCCTGGTGAAAATGAACAAACGGTGCAGTTTTAGGCCTTAACATATGTAAATTAAAATTCTGCACCATACAAAAAAAAAAAAAAAAAGAAATGACTGTCCATCATTTCCCCGCCCATTTAGCCCCAAAAGTCCCAAAGGCCTTAAGATATTTAAATTTTAGTTCAGCACTATGCAAAATTGCTAAATAGACATACACAGAAAATTTTGGACAAATATGGTAAAATAGTCCCAAAAATGGCCCTAAAAGAGTCCCTGGGGCACACCCAAGAGTTATTATTTTTTTTTTTTTTTTACACAGTGATCACCACTTATCAAGGCCCGGAAGCCACTCAGGGATAAGGGTTATTGCAAGTACATTACGTTAGTGAGGAGATTTGATGAAGTGTTTACTTGAGGGGGCGGTTCATTAGGAATTTGTTAACATTAGACTTGAAGACATCCAAGTTGTAGTCCGGAGGGAAGCAGGCAGACGGAACAGAGTTCCACAGGCGTGCAGTTCTAAGAAAGAAGCTTTGTTCATGAAATCCGCATTTTGATTTAGGCACAGATATAGAGTGGGGGAAATTTTTCACAGTGGATTCAGCTAGACGGGTGTTTTTCGTGAAAGATTGGCGAGGGGGGACCAGGGATTGGAGTTCAGACGAGCACCTGCCATGAAAATAACGATAAAACAAGGATAGGCTCGCAACGTCTCTTCTGTGGGAGAGGGGTTGCAGGGTAGAGAAAAGGGCATCCCCCACTAAACCACGAAGTCTATTTTGTACTCTGTCAAGGCATGATAGGCTGTTTTTGGCAGCTCCTGCCCAGATATGGCAGCAGTATTCCATCCTTGGACGTACTTGGCTTTTATATAGATAGAGAATTGCATCAGTAGTGAGATATCTTCTGGAGCGGTAGAAGGATCCCACCATCTTTCCAGCGACCTTGGCAACAGACTTGATGTATGTGTTCCATTTCAGATCAGGAGTAAAGGTCAAACCCAGAAGCTTGTCAAAACACGGGGCCTCACCCAGACGAGAGCCATCCATCACAATTGATGCCAGCTGGGGATCAGAGCGTTGATGATGTAAGGATAGGAGTTTGGTTTTGGATGCATTAAAGGTAACTAGCCACATCTTCCCCCACTGAACCACATGCTCGAGATCAGAGGAGAGAGAATCCGAGAGAACTTCATCATTTACAGCCTTTGATGTGTTGCCGTAGATGGTCGTGTCATCAGCATAGATGTCAACGAATGATTTAAGTATGTGTTTAGGGAGGTCATTGATGTAGATCAGGAAGAGATTTGGGCCCAGGATTGACCCCTGAGGGACTCCAGCATTTATATTGCAGGCCTCCGATTTTTGTCCATCTACTACTACTCTTATGAGCCTATTATGAAGTATAGACAAACAGAATT
This sequence comes from Euprymna scolopes, assembly GCF_053919585.1. NCBI lineage: Eukaryota > Metazoa > Mollusca > Cephalopoda > Sepiida > Sepiolidae > Euprymna > Euprymna scolopes. The sequence goes on along the minus strand of NC_136485.1, from coordinate 155,064,614 downwards.
ATATAGAAATCAGTTAGTTACAACTTTTCAGAAAGTTTTATAAAAATCCAAGACATCAATTCTTTTTAATATGCACAAAAGCATCAATTTTAGCCATTTTAACCCGAAAGGCACCCCTACGGGGGCAACTGGAGTTTTCCCGGAAAATCCGTTCTGTTATTTTTTTACTCATATCATGTTTTATGTTTGTGCAAAATTTCCAAAAATTCCAAGGCGTAGTTATTGAGAAAAGTGTGGACAGATGAACGGACGAATAGAAGAATGGACAAAGGTTGAATTTACAGGTCCACACTCCTTTTGTCGGGGGCCCAAAAAGAAAATTTGTACTATATTTCAATTTTCAATTTAAAGAAAAAGTTTGATTTTATTATTTGTTAATTAATATTTATATAAAAAAAAAATATTTGTAAAATGAGAGGTGAGTGTTCATATTTTAAGATATCTAATTGTTTAATGTGATATTCTTATAGCCAAAATGTCGAAACATTGAATATATGAGGGGAAAAAATATCACAAACTTTTTAATTTTCTTTTTTTTTTAAAAAAAGCATTAAAGTCATGGTTGTCTAAACACAAAGCAACATTTATTGATGGGGGGTCAAATTTTCAAGGCATAAACATTTTACCAGTGAGAAATCTTGACAAGTTTTCTATGAACCTGGTTGGGTCTGCCTCAAGCTAGTTGCATGAACTCACCATTAGCACTTATTCTCTGCCAGATGAGAGACGTAAGTGTCGGCTTTCTTGACAATGAGAAAAGGCAACAATGACAGCTGTTCTGTATGCTTCCATTAGAGAAATAAAGTTGAAACATAACCACTTGTGAATACTGTCAATGTAGACGTCATTCATTTACAAAGAAAAGGTAAAAACATACTTGTAAGCAGTGATACACAATTTAGAAATTCTATTTTTATATATGGCTCAACAGAAGGATCGGTTGGCCAGACTGTGATTTGCAAAGTCAGTCAAAAATAAATAAATAAATAAATAAATAAATAAATGAAAAACAATTAAAAAAAAAAAGTAAAAAAAAAAATGGAAATTGCAAAAATTTCAGTCATTTTGGTGAGGGAAATAAATAAGCTAGACTTTCTGCTGATTAAAAACTGGCACAAGTTAAAGACCGTTGAATTAAAGCACGCGCTTTATGCCATGGTAGAATATAGTTCAATTTGTGCTCATTTTTGTATTAAATACTAATCACTATTAATCCTAAACTTTGCATCAGACAGATGCTATAATACTTAGTTCGCTGCACCTTATCGTAGCAAAGCTCTATACAAAATTTCACTCAGATAGGTCCCGTAATTTCTGAGAAAACTTCTAAAGTAAATGTGCTGTTGAGGTGACTAATCCATATTAATCCCAAACTGTGCATCATGTGGATGCCATAATACCTATTTCGCTGCAACTGATTATAACAAAGGTCTATGAAAAATTTCAGTCAGATCGGCCTGCTAGTTTTCAAAAAAAAAAAAAGAAAAAAAATGGCATGAAGTGATTGACAGACTAAGAGAAATATGGTATCGATATAATAAAGATAGTGCTTAAGAATTATCATCTGTGCAACATCAAGAATCATTAAGTCAAATAAGTTATACACAGGAATCACCACTTATCAAGGCCTTGAGGCCACTCGAGAATAAGGGTTAATGGGTATACATTAGTCAATGTGATTATAGCGTAGTAAACATAAGTAGTGGGAATTTTGTAAATTCGATTACTTAAGGGGACAGCTCATCAAGAATTTGTTTATGTTGGACTTGAAGACAAGCCAATTGTAGTCAGCTGGAAAGCAGGCAATCGGAAGAGAGTTCCACAGGTGAGCAGTTCTAAAAAAGAAGCTTTATTCATGGAATCTACATTTAGCTTTAGGCACAGATTAAGAGTGTGGGAAATTATTGATAGCGGTTTTAGCTAGATGAGTGTTTTTTGTGAAAATTTGGCAAGGGGGGACCATAGATTGAAGCTCAGCTGACCCGTACAAAATATTAAAAAAAAAAAAAAAAAAAAAAAACATTAAACAATGGCGACCTTATTTAGAATACTTTTTTTTATTTTTACAAAGGAGTCACCACTAATCAAGGCCCGGAGCCCACTCGAGGATAAGGGTTAAAGCGTGTACAGTGGTTAAGGGGGAACATGTCAGTCATTGTTAATAGTGGAAATTTAGCAAATTGGATTACTTAAGAGGATGGCTCATCAGAAATTTGTTTACGTTGGACTTAAAGACAACCACATTGCAGTCAGCTGGAAAGCAGGCAAACGGAAGACAGTTCCACAGGTGTGCAGTTCTAAGAAAGAAGTTTTGTTCATGGAATCTACGTTTACGTTTAGGCACAGATAAAGAGTGTGGGAAATTATTGATAGTGGTTTCAGCTAGACGAGTGTTTTTCATGAAAGTAAGGCCGGGGGGGGGGGCATAGATTGAAGCTCAGACGAACACTTGCCATAAAGATAACGCTAAAGCAGAGACAGGCTTGCGACGTCTCTGTTGGACGAATGATCACACTAACGCTAACTCTTCAGCTTAGAAGACCAATAGTTTTCTGTGTTTCAGAATATATATTTTTTTTTTTACATGATGGTCACCACTTATCAAGGCCCAGCGGCCACTCGAGGATAAGGGTTAATTGGTATACATCACTTATTGTAGTTTTAGTGTAGTAAACATTACTGGGAATTTTATAACTTTGATTACTTAGAGGGACGATTCAATAAGAACTTGTTCACGTTGGACTTGAAAACAATCAGATTGTAGTCAGCTGGAAAGCAGGCAAACGGAATAGAGTTCCACAGGCGAGCAGTTCTAAGAAAGAAGCCCTGTTCATGGAATCTACGTCAAGGTGTAGGAACAGACAAAGAGTGTGGGAAATTATTGATAATGGTTTTGACTAGACGAGTGTTTTTCGTGAAAGTCTGGTGAGGGGGGACCACAGATTGAAGTTCAGATGAGCACCTGCCATGAAAATAGCGATAAAGCAGGGACAGCCTCGCTATGTCTCTTCTGTGGGAAAGAGGTTGCAGGGAAGAGAAAAGTGGGGATATTTGAGATATTCGAACTTCTATTTTCATTTTGCTTGTACATATCGCACAATGGATAAAAGCATTAAGTTGTAACCAGTACTAAGTACCAGTTTTCTGGAAATTACAGGCGGTGTTAATTAAGAATAACTTTTTTTCATCATGGCTGAAAGAACAAGAACAATATACTTTGATAGATTAAATAAAGTGGTTAGGTCGAAATTCTGTAGAGATTTGAGAGTTCAGCAAGATACACCTCACAAAAGGCAGAGGTCACCTTGAACGAAGCATTGAGAGAATAATATCCTAAAAGAAAATAATAGTCCGTATAATCCAAGTGATACAATAGTTTTTCTAATATAGCGATCATATGAATGTGATTGACGTCTAAATAATTTGCATATAGCTATGCAAAAAGACTTCTCATTAATTAAATAATCGTTTTGTTTTATAATTTAATGATTGTTTGCATCTTATAATTATGCATAATTATGTTAACACAATTTTTATATCGTCGATAGAAACTTAGCATTTGCCATGAAAAAAGTCTTTCCAATGTTTTCACATTAATTTATTTATAGGGGTTTAACATTTGGATTGTTTTTTTTAATTGCATTTTCAACCCAAACAATAGACAGTGCTAATTTGATGTAAGGAGCTAATATCTGGGACATAATTTGCAGGGATACTATGTAGGGAGTTGAGCAACAATATGTCTGTTTACATTACATTTGAACTTCTGCATGTCAGTACAGTCAGGAAAACAGGATCCCGGAAGGAAATTCCAAAGTCTAGCAGTTCTAGGGAATAAACCATTTGAATAGAAGGCTTTCTAGTATCTGGGATCTCTACTGTGTAGGGGTGGGATTTTGCTGCTTGTTGGGCTTGTCAGATGTATTTACGCCGAGGGGTACAAGGGTTTGTAATTCGTCGGAGCAACTACTATTAAAATACTTGTAAAACAGGCAGAGGGATGCAACATTTCATTAATTTTTCCCGGCAACACTGAGAAATTTGTTTCACTAGGTTCTATATTATTTTTTTTTCTTAAGTCTGTCTGTCTGTTTGTTTGTCTGTCCATTCCAATTTTTCTTGGAAACTACGGAGTTGATCTGGCTAAAATTTTGTATGGACCTTTATGATAAGGTGCAGCGAACTAAGTACTATGGTACCCGTTCGATACACAGTTAGTAATGAATAGCGATTCGTATGTAATACAAAATGAGCACAAATTTAACCATATTCAACCATCAATTTGGTATAATGCAAATAATATGTCAATGAGCTATAACTTTTGCCCGTTTTTACTAGTTTAAAAAGTCTTGTCTGCAAGTACCCATGCTGCAGTGCTTAGAGGAAGCTGAGTGACAACAAGTCTCCCCAGTTTTCCAGTGCTCTTGACCTGTTCTGATAATATTTGCAAATGAATTTGCATTTACCATTGATTTCTTGCTAGCAGCGGCCATTGGTCTCCACTGGAATTTGAGTGGCAATAAGCCTCCCCAAGGTCCCAGTTCTCTTCGCACTTGTCCATCGGAGGTCTGGTCAGTATTCTCTCCTTGGTCTTTCCATCCTCCTTGACTTTTCTCGGATTATTATTATTATTATTATTATTATTATTATTATTATTGCTGCTGCTGCTACTACTACTACTACTGAGAGACATGATGGACAAACAAACAAAAAAAATATTTAAAAAATAAAAATAAAAGGGCATTAAAACAAATTGTAGGCTGAAAATCCAACTTTAGTGAATACATTCAAAACAATAGACATTAAACGTTACAGAGATTTTCATTTTTAGAAAAAAAAAAAAAGAGATACAAGACGAGCACTAAAAAGAAAACAAAAATATAAATAAAAAAAATGTATAAATCATGCCTGACAAAATTAGAAAATAACAAACACAAAAATACAAAGACTGTTATGATGATATACACATACATTCACAGACTAAGATTAAAATTGATTATTATGTTATCACAATTATAACAGAAACACAATCTTCCAATTGTCTACTTGGAAATATTTGCTTAAAAAGCTAATTAATTAAAACAAGAAACGTTTTAACAATTTTTAAATCTGAATAAAACAATTACAGAAAAATGAGTGGGAAAGAACTAGACAAAAAGTTTTTTTTGTTTTAAAAATAATTCTTCATTTGAGTCAGATTCGTCTAATTAATGATTTAAAACTCGTTTCTAATTTTCGTGAATTTGCATTTGAGCGTGTGCGTAAGATTTTGTGTATTTTAATTCAGGCAGTTCTTAAAGAACAGAGAGCTCCTTTATATGTAAAATGCTAAAATTGTTTCGAATAACTCTTCATTTGTGTCAAATTAATCGAATTGATGGGTTAACACTCATTTCTAATCCTTGTAAGTTTATATTGTAATGTTGTGCCTACTTATGTTTTTCTAGTTCTCACTTCCGGTAGTTCTTGGAGATCAAGATCCTGGGGCTAATACCTAATTTCTTTTAGAATTACATTTATATCCAAGGACTCTTAAAGGTTAATAATGTAATTTTTGGAGTTTTTATCTGAATTTTGCAACAGTTTGGTTTGCCAGTTATTGTATGTAGATATTTTTTTTTTAAAGATTTTGGTTTGTCAAACCAATTAACTCTGCCAGTATGGTAGTATGTGAGTATGTATATCTATCTACCTATCTATCTATCGTATAAAAGGAACTTTATTTGTGTGTGAGTTCGTCCCCATATGAGCTTCGAAACGGCTGGGCTGATTTAAATATTTTTTACACAAATGTACATGTATCTGGTAGTGTTCCTAAATAGGTTTTGTATCGGAATATCTTCGATAACTATCAATAATCAATAATAAAAAAAGTTTGATGAAAGAAGGAACAGACCATTTCAGATAAAGTTGACGCATTATACAGCCTAATATGACAACTGCATTTCAGAAGTTTTATTACGACACACACAGAAAGGCCAGGCATATATAATCAACAGTAGGTTCTTTAATATGATAGGGGCGCGTTCGAAAGGAATGTTTCTTTTTAGAGCACAATTGAACCATGATACTTGACGTTTGCATTTTAAACTTTAATTAACGCCATTATATATAAAAATAATTTTATAAAATCAACAACAGGTTCTCTACAGTGCAGTGCATTGTGGACTAAGTCACTGTGGGGAGGCATGTGAAGAAGCTTCCTCCTGGTGCTACGTGGTGGGTCATCAACCAAAGCAGGCAATCAATTTGATTGAAAAATAGGTTATTTCACCGATTTCTATGACAATAAAATATGGGAGAGTAAAGCATTCGTTGATCCTCATTAAATCCAGGGCAACGTCGGGTTTCCTTTCTAGTATATTATTAAGGTGAAAATATAGATATATATAATGGAAGAAAGAAAGAATTGCTAAACCGGTGATAATTCTGTGAGAAACAGCACGCCATCGTGTACGACAGCGGTTGTTAGATAGTAAACAGGGAGGAGGGGGTACGATATGATATGACAGGGGCGCGTTCGAAATGAATGTTTCTTTTTAGAACACAATTGAAGCATGATACTTGACTTTTGCATTTTAAACTTTAATTCAAACCATTATATATAAAATATAATTTTATAAAATCAACAACAGGTTCTTTAAAGCGGTTGTTATTTAATGCTGAATCCAGTTATTTGGAAATAGTATTCATGTTGCATCCAGTTATTTTGTAGAAGGTTTTTATTCTTCAAGATCTTTGTATCTTATATCGACACTTTGTTGTGTTTGGTTCGGTTGTTTTATAGTGGATTTTATCGTTTTTGTTCCCTGCCCTGCAGGACATGAATGAGTTTTGCAATGGGAGAAGGAAAAGGGTTACAGTATTAATTTTTGGTACATTTTAAATTAGGAAACCAGTCAGGAAGTTGGGGTGGGGGATAGAAAGAGAAAGAGGAAATGGGAAGAAAGAAAAGGAGGGTTGTTTTTGTTTATGCTTTTGCAAAACCTAATTAAGTTTTGCAAAAGAAAGTAGAAAAACAAAAAGCATCAATGTTAAGTGGATTTCGAGGCCAATATCTTCAGACAGCCTGATCTAGTAGCACTGGATAGTTGTTGTATAGGGTGCTCTTCCAAATGCATATTTTTTTTTTTTTTTTACATAGGCATCACCACATTATCAAGGCCAAGAGGCCACTCAAGGATAAGGGTTAAAGAGTGTACATTAGAAATTGGACAATATAGTAATCATTAGTAATGAAAATTTGGTAAATTTGATAACTTATATGGAACGGCTCATCAAGAACTTATTTACGTTAGACTTAAAGACAACCATATTGTAGTCAGCCGGAAAGCAGGAAAACGGAAGACAATTCCACAGGCGTGCAGTTCTAAGAAAGAAGCTCTGTTCATGGAATCTACGTTTAGGTTTAGGCACAGATAAAGAGTGGGGGGAATTTTTGATAGTGTTTACAGCTAGACGAGTGTTTCTTGTGAAAGTTTGGCGAGGGGGGACCATAGATTGAAGCTCAGTCGAACACTTTCCATGAAAATAACGATACATCAGAGACAAACTCGCAACATCTCTTCTGTGAGATAGAGGTTGCAAGGAAGAGAAAAGGACATCTCCTACGAGGCTACGAAGTCTATTTTGAACTCTATATTCCGAATTATAATTTGATGTCCTTGGAACATATGAAACATATGCAAAATGAATATATTCAATCTATACGAACCACAAAGATTACATCCAACACGGAGACATACATGTATACACATGGGAATCTAAATGAAGCAACTAAGATGCTCACTTAAAAGAGAATTCTTATTACATTTTGTTGTAAGACGCTGGTCAAAATTATCCCTTTCCTTTTTAATAACATGCAAGAAAACGAGTACATGAGAGTGTGGAGAGACCTCCCCCCTCCCCACAACACAAACAAGTGAGAAAAGGATAACCCTGGCCAATTTGATGAACCATTCAAATTTATTGGGAGAATACGTCTGAGAAAAATATCAACGAAAGAAAAAAAGAAAAAAGAAAGAAAAAAAAAAGAGTTTGAAAAATGAATAACCAATTCAATGGAATTCCTTTCTTAAAGGGTCTAGAATGTTTCAGAATAAACTGGAAGATTCTATATAGAAATCTGTATCTATTAGACCAATTATAAAGTTTGATCTGGTGATTTCTCATTGCAGTTTAAGTTAGGAGGGGACAACTAAGTTACCCTTTAAAGTCTCTGCTGAAGTAGCAAACTATCTACATCACAGTAATGTGTCCATCTATACTTGTAGCGTATATATCATATTTTTATGTGTCAATCCAGAACTATGTCATGGTCCACAATAGTGGATATTTTGTCCCCATGTGACATGATCATAGGTTTGGTCCAACCGTATCTTATCCTGGCTTGAGGTAGTTGCCTGTCTAGCTACACTGATGAGCTGTGGTACAATGAAACATGACTGTATGTGGATGACATATATATATATATATATATATATATATATATATATATATGTATGTATCAATGTTCAGTCTGAAGAGACAATGGACGCCCTTTGTAAGGGTAACTGCGTGTGTAATTGTGAGGCAAGGATTGTGCAATCCCTAACTACATCTTTCTTGAATCTGCTCGGGTTTAGTGGCAAGGAGAGGCGAATTCTGACTGGAAACAATGCCGAGATAAGTGGAGAGCATCTGCAGCATCTGAAATTTCAAAATGGTCACCTATTTTAGTGATGGCCAGGCTCAGTATTACTTCACTTCGGTGATCTGACGAAAATCAATGTATTAACTTGATTATGCCATATATATTTGTGTTGGGACGATTAATCGGAATCGGGAATTGGAAAAATCAGAGCTTAATCGATTCTTTAAATTATCTATTTTATTCGATTTTGCTTTTATAAAACATCTTCCACTGCTTGCCGTAATAATTAAATAGTAAATATTTATTGATTTAAACTTCCAATTAGATTAAAATCTCTAGATCAGCCCCCGTCACAAGTGTGTTTTTACGTTTGGGAAAATACATGCACATTTAAACTGTTTTCCTACAGTAATCTGGACAAAACAAAAATTTTTAGAGTAAAATATTTACAGATTTATAAAGAATCGGAATCAGTAATCGTATCGGAATCGGAAGAAAATATTGGAATCGTCCCATCGCTAATATATATACATATATATATTATTTTGCTAAAATGATAATTAGTTTTGCCTTAAGAACATGCACCAACGTTCTACAGAATCTGAAACGAATCTCGTATCGATTTCTAGGAATAAAAATCTCACTTTACTTTATATATATATATATATATATATATATATATATATATATATATATATATATATATATATATATATTTTAATCTAACTTCCTGCAGGCAATCTATTATCTATTCTTTACCAATGGCATCGTTTTTCCAAACAAAGTAAAGATGCAAAGAATGAAGTAATTAATGAAAGGTGAAAAAGGGCTGCATGATAAGATATGCGTTTCAATATGTGAAGAGGTTAAAACAAAGAACTGGAACAAAAGAAAGCAATGAATCGAAAGTTGGAGGAAATGATGATTATCTGAATTTATTTGCCAAGAGATGTTTATATCGAAATAATTTTCGTACGTAAATAAATCTAATTTAACAATTAATATTGCTCGATGCAAGAACTCACGAATGTTAATTAATAAAAAGAAAATTGTAACGATATACAATTAACACAGTGTATATGTATAGCAAACATGAAAACTGAAGTTTTGATTCATGTGAAATTACATATATGCACTATGCAAAACGAGGTTTAAAATGATAGAAATTGAAATTAAAAAGAAAGATTATGTACATTACAAACAATGGGATGGCGATCATGTTCAGTCTTTATCAGAATTATTCCAGTCATTATTACCATTGTTTATTATTTTAATTAATAATCTCACTTCAACCATTTCATGTGAAAACGAAAATTTGATTTTTCCATTATTTGGACTACCATTCTTATCTTGATTATTATCTGCATCGAATACAAAATATACTTTAGGTTGTCAGTTTCGTAGTTTTTTATTTTGTTTCTTAGTCCTCACATTTGATGAGTGATATTTCTGACAATTGGAAGGGATTATTGTTTTTGGGTCGGAATATATCTATAGACCATTAATCGTTGGCCAGTTTTGACGCTGAAATTATATTTGTTTTAGCTCCTTACACCAAGTGGCTTAATGCCTTATCTGGAGCGATTTCCCAAAATCTCCACAACATTTCTGCCCGATGTAACTTCTAACCATTTTCAGTTGCATCTTTTTGAACTTGGAAATATGCACGAGTTAAGGTGGAAGTAGACTTAATTATTACGTGGTTCTTAGTAATTATCGCAATTCTTGCAAACATTTTATGAGTTTTAAACATATTCGTGTTTTAGATGTGTGATATTACTATTTATTATAACATACAAGGTGGAACGATAAAATTGTCGTCCTAGAAAAGACGACATGATTTCATTTCCGTTTGATGACAACCGGTTTTCATTTTTTGTTCCAGATCATCTACTAGTTGGCCAGTTGTGTACAAATCCCAAGAGCGATGGAATCCTTCTATCGTGTCTGAAAGTGACACAATGTTCAACGAACAAGATTGGAGATGCATTGCTGTACAACTCATGCTCTCTACCGATCAAAGTTATGACAACAGGACCATTGCCAGCACCCTCAAAATGCAAATCCGGACTGGTCAACGCTTGCGGGCACAGCTCAACAAGGTTTCTGGCTACGGTTATGGTCTTTAATGTAATTTCAAGTGAGGGCCACATCATGTCACCTCACATCTTCAAAGTCAGCTTGAAAGTCAACACCAAAGTGTACCTGGATGTGATGAAGAGTGTGGTGATCCACTGATTCAATCAGGTGGCCGCTGGTAGACTCTGGGTGCGGCAGCAGGATTTGATACCGGCCCACGTCCAAAGTAACCCAGGCTTGGCTTCAGAAATAGCGCTACGACCTTGTACTCTTCTCTTACCTGCCCCCCCCCGACCGGAATTTGAAGTTCCATCATTACAGTGGTCTTACCGGCCACATTACACTCATTAACCTCATCCTCAAATGGCCTTGAGCGGTGCCCCTCTCCCAACTATGAACAAAAATCTTATTTTAAACATACTTTGCTATTTTACCCAGAACTGGGAGAGGAGTTTTGGCTTCATGCATTTCCCCAATTGTATGCAGGCATAATTGAACACAATACATCGAATAGGATTTGAACTCAACTTAGTCATTTGCATAATCCATGTTGGTATCGATTATGTCAATCACTTCCACCACTACCACCACCTACATAGGGTGTTGTTGCATTATCTTAAGATATCTTTTGCTTTGTTGGCATGCCAAATCCATACCGAATCAGATTTAGCCTAATTCAATCCTCTCTGCTGAAGTCAGTCCAATACAATATATTAACGCTGAATTGGCAACCAAACCTTGACACTCCACTTCAACAGGAAATAGAACAACTTTCTAGCCATCCATACACACTACTTCCTAGACACCCATTTTCCCGCCATTTCTATTCATTTGCCTTGTCCTTGTGTATAAAATTAAGCATGTGTATATGTTTATTTATTTCTTTATCTAGGATTAACTCTTAAACTAATTAACCGGTCATTATGAACTAGCTGGACGCCCGGCGTTGCCCGGTCATACAATATTCTTAAACATGATATTTTAATTTATGCAGATTGCATATATATTATTGAATGAATCCTCGATCAAATATTATATATTACAAGGAATACTTTGCCCGGTGGACTAATTCGTAAAATAAATAAATAAATAAATAATGATAATGATAATGCCGTTCATCAAATTCCGTTTGTGTCAGCTGATATTTGGGCTTGACGATGAATGCCCTGGAAAAGTCACTTCTGATTGATATTTAGTTTTAAAATATGCAAACGAAGAAATGATTTGCAACGATTTTAAATGGTACCGCTTCTTTTATCTTAAATTGAACTCATTCATAAGAAAAAAAAATATACAATGAAATGGTGAGGTTAGGGTTAGGGTTACACCGTGCCCTGAATTTGTAGTCGAATGCTCTACCACTGTGTTACATCTCCAGATATCAACAATTCTGTTTTTTTTTTTTTTTGTAAGAAGAAATTATTTGCTAAGATTTTATTATCTCCCTTGCCGGTGTAACGTAAAATATTCCTCTATAAAAAGTCTTTGTTATCTATAAGAAAGAAGAACTACTTTTAGGATCGGATTTTTTTTTATTTTCGATACTTAGATAAATTTCTGTACAAAAACATATCTAAGAACACTGCCAGATATATAAATTGCCTTTGTGTGAAATTTGTAAAAGATAGGCTCAACCGTTTCAGAACATATGAAGAAAGAAATCACACATACACACAAATGAATGAATGAAAAAAGTGACTGCTATATAACACGAGAGATCAAGATAAAGATTTTGAAACAAAGGTGTAAAAAGTTGTTATATTTGCTTCATTGAGTTACAAGCAAAGGAAAAGAAGAGGACATGCAATTCCTTCATGATAATTCAGACACTTCTGATTTTTAATGAAATTTTAACAATCGACATAAGACATCAATTAATAAATATTTTCCAAATTTCAGTTTATTTTATGTATTTTAAACGAGTTTTAGAGGGTTCAATATCGGCGCTTAAAAATTAATTTTAATTTCTTTTTTAGATCCTTTTAGCTGAAGCCTAAAATTTCAGACATTTTCTAGAATCAAAACCATGTAATGGATTTTGATCCAAATTGAAATAAACATATGGTTTGTTTTATCCCTATATATTGATGTTATCTTAAAAAAATGATTCAAAACTCTTCTGTTTGAGGAATTAGTTTAATCCGTTTGGTTTAACATTGTTACAAAAAACGGACAGTTTTAATTTTTCGATTTTTCTTTTGATCGTTTTTTTTGTGTAAAATAAAAAATAGGGAATATATATAATTCTTTTGATTTTAACACAAAAAGATCATAAGAGAAATTGAAAAAATAATATATATATATATATATATATATATATATATATATATATATATATATATATATATATATATGACTACTTCATTTAATCACATAAATTAATATACGAAGATATAATTTTATGCAATAATTTTTCAGTCAATACATAGGTAGAGCTAGGTAGTACGTTATGAAAATATATATATATGGCAATTAAGCTACACAGAATATTCCACGTCTCATTCTCGTGAGAATTTGTCAAGCTTATGCATAAGCCTGATGAATTCTCACGAGAATGAAACGCAGAATGTTTCGTGTAGCTTAATTTCCATATATATTTTCATAAATTTATATATATATATATATATATATATATATATATATATATATATATATATATAGGGAGGATCTTTCTGTTTAAATTTATAAAAAACGCTGCTTATATACACACATATGTATGTATGTATGTATGTATGTACATACATGTATACATATAAAAGGCGTCTCCAATAAGTTTCCAAACTTTTTTCGTTTATTTATAGATAGTACACTCATAAAACTCTAGTCCTCTTCGAAGTAATTTCGTCCAGCTGTAATGCACTTGTTGTACCGTTCTAACAACTTCTGGAAGACCCTCATGTGAACGTGTCAATGACACTCATCACAACCTCTTTCATCTCAATTATCTCATAACGAGAGCCTCTTAGGTTTTCCTTGAACTTAGGAAATAACTAAAAGTCACAGGGAGCAAGGTTTGGACTATAGGGATGCTGAGGAACTTTCTTGATGCCCATCTTGGTCAAATAGTCTGGTACAAGGATGGTGTTGTGGACTGCACCCTTGGAACAAATTTCGCGCAAATCTACCGCATCTTCAGTTCCTCATGAATAATTGTGTGTACAGTTCCCACACTGACATCAAACTGTGCACTTATTGTCTCTATAGACGCACGATATATAATGCCCTTGGTTTTAGCAGTTTTCTACAATTTCTCTAGTCAAAAGTGTATTATACAAAATGGTGAGACCAGAATAGATTAGAATTATCCACCTACAGGTATTTATTTTGTTCTCTCCGACTGCAAGAACTCTGACACCAGGGTGAGAAAGTAGGATTGAGAAATCAGTGCCTCTGAGGAGGCGCACTCTGACCAACAAAAAGTTCCTTGGCAGTCGTGTCGGCATACCCCGATAAGGTTGTCTCAGGCGATTAGCAATAAACTAACCTAATCTCAAAGAGAGACGGCAAAGCTTGGGAAAATGAATCTCCTAGAACTGCACAGAATTAGCCTTACACCACAAGCAACACGAACCACGTTATTACAGGGATATTGTAATCTCTGTTAATTTTTAGAATCATCTGCCCATATTTTAAAAAATCTCACCAATTAAACATTTTTTGGTTAATAAATTAATTTTGTTTTTTAAGTTTATAATTTTTTTTATTTTTTCTTTAATTTATAGTTTTTTATATTGCAAATAAGATTAAATTGTACTTTTTCTAATTGATATTCGAGGTAATATTTTTATTTCCGTGCTCATATATATTTAAACAATGTATCTGTTGTGGGGTACAAATCTACAAGTACTTTAATAGTGAATGCTCCGACGAACTACAAGCACTTGTACCCCCTCGACGTGAATACCCCCGCCAAATCCAACAAGCAGCTAAATCCCACCCCTTCACAATAGAGATCCCTAGGTATAAGAAAGCCTTCTACTTCAATAGTGTCTTCTCCAGAACTGATATACTTTGGAACTCTCTTCCGGGATTCTGCTTTCGCAACTGTACTGACATGCAGAAGTTCAAGTGTAATGTGAACAGACATCTTGCTACTCATCTCCTTTCATAACACCCCATGCAACTTATGTACCCGATAGTAGCTCCCTGCTTTAAAGTGGTACTGTGACTTGTTTGGGGTGAAAATTGAATAAAAGCACAAAGCTATCAGTATATAGTATTTCCCGAGTATCTATCCATATGAAACTCTTTAAATACTAATGAAAAGCAATAAACTCAGCATAGGGTTCTGATGTACCCCTACTTTAATATTAATATGCTGTTTATATTGACAGAATATTTAACATCCATGCACATTGGCCCAAATAACCGTCAGCAACAATCCGTTTCCTTCGAATTTACGTAATGCTCACAGGATACCTCTCCTTGACACTCTGCCAAAAATTCTCCCCAGATCCTCAAGGGTGACACACAGGCCTCCTCTTACTATCAAGAAAACCCCCCTTGAATTTGCCTCAGCATAGATATATCTATGCTTATTGGACTTCTTATTTATTACTCAGTTATTCTTTTAATTGCTTTCAGGATTTGATTCATCAACTTTAAACGTCTTTAATTATGCCTGTATCTACAGTTTCCGTTTTAGCCCTTGAAACAGTTGACGATATCGGACTCTTAGAGTCATATTTCATGAAGAAGAACCCAACTAATGTATTTTAAACTTTAATTTCACCATCCGTGGTTCATTTGCTAAACACATCAAATTATTAAAGATATGATGGTAATGTAATTATTAAAGATATGATGGTAATGTTGCTATGTAATTTTCTATTATTTTGTGAGGCTTTTACCACACACAGATGCCTTCAAATTATACTTACAAATCTATGCAACAAATTTTAATAAAATACATTGACGTCGAAGAAAATGTTTCCAATAAAACTAATATTTATTTCTTGCACATTTTCTTCGAGCAAATAATTTATTAGTAAAAATTCTGTTCTTATCCATAAAATTATTAGACATTTTATATATATATATATATATATATATATATGTGTGTGTGTGTGTGTGTGTGTGTATTCTCACTGGATAAATATATACACTGAAAAAAAACTGCTACATAAAGAAAAAACTAAATCAAATTTTAATTTCAGAAATACGTTTTATTTTATGTTTTTTTTATATTAAGATACTCAACTTAAAGTTATAAGAATTTTGGAAACACCTGAAGCCATGAAAAATACACGAATGTGTGCTTTATGGAATATTATCTGTGTGCGTGCGTTCGTGCATGTGTGTATGCGTGCGTGTGTGCGTATGATATGTTTGTCTGCATCAAAATCTCACGTATTTAACGTTTCATATATTAAAATTGAGTTCGAAAACAAAATAAAAAAATAACTCACCCAAGTGTACATTTCACGTGTTGGCGTCGATATATATATATATATATATATATATATATATATATATATATACTAGAACATGTACCCGGCGTTGCCCGGTATTAAACGTAACGTTAAATTCATTTAAAAGAAAAGAAGTAAAAAATAAACAGAAAGAAACGTAGACATGTACATGCGAGTATTATGTTTTTTTCTAAACAGTTAATTTCTTGTAATTAAAAAAAAAAAAGAAAATACTCGAGCTGAGATCGAAGCCAAAACCTAAAGACAGTGAGTCAAGTACGAAAACCATTAGACCAGCTTGCCACGGTCTTTGGAAAGTGTTTTCAACCTCGTGAAATAGTTGATAAACAGATAAAATTCCAATGACTCCAAGTACCAATTTTTCAAGTTTGAACACTTAGCAGCCCCTTTTTTCCGGATGAAAACCTATTATAAAGTTTTCCACATGTCTAAATACCCTATATACCAAATTTCAAGTCCCATTTTAAAAGTTCAGTTAAAAATTCGTTGAGTATATAGATTGAGAAATGTCCCCACACACATATTCTCACTTTGATATAAATATATAGATAATTATTTCATGTATCCATATAAAATGTTTTAAGGCAATATAATATACTATGTATCACTTTTCAACAGGGTTTAATATACGAGTAGAGCTCGGTAGTAAGCTATGAAAATATATGGTGATTAAGCTACACAGAAATTTCCGTGTTTCATCCCTATAGGGAATCGTCAGGCTAAAATGCATAGAATTTGTATTACCTTGTATGTTTTCTATATACACATGTGCTTAATTTAACTAGCTAACCAAACAGCTTCATTATTACTCCAACCTGTGCGTTTATGCATTCATCAGCCAATGGCCAATATATATATATATATATATATATATATATATTTTAAGTTCGAATTCAATTCATTTCACAGAATCACTTTCATATAGGATGTTGGCAACCTTCACATGGTCCCTCCCATAATTAAACTATATCTTTCTAAAACGAGTTCTGACTAGAAAAATATCGTGGGAACCAATGCTAACAATAGAATCTTCGGATTCATACGATATGAAGAGTGACATGTCTTTATTTCTCTTTCCTTTCTCTGTGTTCATAGTTTTTTTTTTTTTTTTTTTTTTTCGCTTCTTTCTTCAGTTGTCATTTTCATCATACCGGTCGTTTTTATTTTCTTGCCTTTACGTATCTTCTTTTTTGAACATTTTGTTTTTACTTATTTCTTGCACACTCGAGAGACAAGCAGCAAACGAGAATTTAGTATGCCCATTAGTGTGCATGTTTATTCTAGCGTATTTTTCTTTTAAAGTTGGTATTTCTGAAAAGTGTATTTTTGCAACTGTTGGTTTCCATAGCTAGCAATGTGAATCGTTAAATATTGATTTGTTTTATAATTCTTGTTAATCAGAAGTAAAGTAATATTGATTATTGAATAAAAAAAACAACTTTACATCGCTTTTATTTTCGTTTTATAAGAAACAAATAATAAATAAAAAAAACACAAGTATATATTTACAAAGTACAAAGTTAATAACTAATAGATATAACAATAAAAACGAAAACAGAAAAAAAAATTATTGACACGTATCATCATAACTTATTCGTATTGCAAATATTCAGCATTGATTAATATTAATTAATATTGGCAGATTCTTTTAACAAAATAAATTCAATTATACTAATTTGTGTTATTTGGATTATCTCCAAGGACTTGTGGTGTAACAGATATAGTATTAGGTAAAATTCAGTTTAAAGTGACACTCTTCTGGAGGTTGAAGGTTCACTCCTCATTGTGAACCATACAAAGCATACCATTGTGAATTACTTCAGACTTCTACCTAGGCATGTTACCAAACTCCTAGATTAAAATAAGGCATGTTACCAAACTCCTAGATTAAAATAAGGCATGTTACCAAACTCCTAGATTAAAATAAGGCATGTTACCAAACTCCTAGATTAAAATAAGGCATGTTACCAAACTCCTAGATTAAAATAAGGCATGTTACCCCCATAGATTAGAATAAAAGGTTCTGTTTGAAATTCTGTGCAGATTCTTGAGTTTGACAGAAATATTTCTGAGTTTCAGCAAAATATACTTGAAGACGGTTAGAGTTTACATCGTCCTAAACGTTTATACGACACGTAAGATGGGAATAGTAGGTTGAATTATGAGAATAATACAAATCATCAATCCCTATCTAAAAAATTCAGAAACATACCAATTCGGTAATGGTAAAAACATATACCAATTCGATCATGGTAAAAACATATACCAATTCAATCATGGTAAAAGCATATACCAATTCAATCATGGTAAAAGCATATACCAATTCGATCATGGTAAAAGCATATACCAATTCGATCATGGTAAAAGCATATACCAATTCGATCATGGTAAAAGCATACATCAATTCGACCATGGTAAAACATATACCAATTCGACCATGGTAAAAACATATACTAATTCGATCATGGTAAAAGCATATACCAACTCGATCATCGTAAAAGCATATACCAATTCGATCATGGTAAAAACATATACCAATTCGATCATGGTAAAAACATATACCAATGCGATCATGGTAAAAACATATACCAATTCGACCATGGTAAAAGCATATACCAACTCGACCATGGTAAAAGCATATACCAATTCGACCATGGTAAAAGCATATACCAACTCAACCATGGTAAAAACATATACCAATTCGATCATGGTAAAACATATACCAATTCGATCATGGTATAAACATATATCAACTCGATCATGGTAAAAGCATATACCAACTCGATCATGGTAAAAGCATATACCAACTCGATCATGGTAAAAGCATATACCAACTCGATCATGGTAAAAACATATACCAATTCGATCATGGTAAAAACATATACTAATGCGATCATGGTAAAAACATATATTATTATATTATTATTATATAGTTATATATTTATCATATGATAGTATTATATAATGATAGTATTATATAATTATAATATTATATTATTATAAAATTATTATAGTATTAAAATTATACTAAATATTAAAAAGTTAAACACCGATAGCAGCTCATCCATGGATCTCTACTTATAATCACTAATTGTGTATTGTTGAAAAAAAAATAATTCACATAAATAATCTGGCACCATTTCTGCCATTGATTTCTCCAAATCTTTATAGGATTGTGTATTCGTAGAGAGACAACGTCAAGGTTGTAAACATCCATAGTAAATATGATTGCTACATGGCACACAGTCATCAGTCCGTGACAATATCCACTTTACTAAGGTCACATCTTATCATGACATAAATGAATGCACAAGCGAACATCCTCACTTCCACACGCATCAATACCAACTAACCGATTCTTCTTTGATATTGTTTTTTTTTTTTTGTTTTGACTGTTTGCTAATAAATTATAAGTCCTGTCTGCTCTACTATTCTCCTTATAGCTGTTTAAAGATTTATATTAATATTCCTGCTAAACTTGTTTTGAGTTTGATCTGTGCTCATATTTTACCAAGAGTCAGTGTTGAGGGAAGACGCTTCATACATTTCTCAAAGACAATAGCACAAACGAAAGCCAACCGGTACATCATTTTCTTTTGTTGAAATATTGAACTTTAAATGGAAAATAATTCATGTAATATATGTTTATGTTTTGATTCTTTTCCACTTTACAAAGTACTAGCGAGACCTGTGAAAATTCCACAGTGGACTATTTCATCTCTATATTAATAAAGTAGCTGCAGAAATCCCCCCATGGAAAAAATTATTATAGGTTTACAACAACAGATGCCGCATGCACATTCAATACAGCTAGGCTAATAGCCACTATCTTATGTATCTTTCGAACACTTTTGCAGACACATTCAATCGTGATAATAAAATACTACATTACATCCTAGAAGCAACACCATCACAATTGCAACATCGTTAGAGGAAAGGGCCCCTATCTTCCCCTCTAATTATTTAGAATTACCATTACAACCAGTCGAAACCGGAGAGAAGTCTACATGTTCCACAGATTCTACGCTTACACCAGCCGTAACTGGCTCATACATACACAAATATCCCATTATCTTTCCCATAGCAGAATAAAAAAATAACTAAGTCTTCCTTAGGAAACTCTCCTGCCTCTGACTGGTTGCACACTAATATTCTTATTTCCGAATTAGAGCATTCTAAACAAACACTACAGAACATTACAATACTACACCACCAACAACCGTAGTTTAATTTGTTTTTGAGGGTGGGTTTTTTAACGATTCTGTTCTGGATCTGTGTCATGCTTCCACTGTGCAACGCCATAAAAAATATCCATATGATTCCGGTGCATCAGCTAAAATGGAAACCGAAACCAAAACTTATATGAAGAATATATATATATATATATATATATATATATATATATATATATAAACTTGAGTTCCTTCAGTTGTAATTGAAACCAAAACCAAAACTTATGAAGAATTCTTGGTAAAATTATTTATAAAAAAAATAGATGACTTGAGTGTCATCAGCTATAATCGAAACCGAAACCAAAACTTAGGAATAATTCTTGGTAAAATTATTTATTACAAGAAATGGGAGGTCATGACAATTAAACCACAGTCACTCAGATGTAAGCATGAAATACAAAATAACACATACGCTATAATATTAATTTATAGATTCCTTCCAAAACGCAAGGGCTTATATAATATTATCTAAGTCATTTATTTATTTATTTATCTATTAGTTTTTACTTATCTTGTATTTGTAACATTTTAGAGACGCACAGAATTTGTTTTTTTCTTATTTTTCTCTCAGATGACAATCCATTTTTAAATGGTGCCTTTGTGAAACCAAACAACACAAAAGCTTCTGCAAACATCTATTTTAGCAAATATTGTACAACTTATTTACTCTTTCAAACATTAATTTTCAAAAATCTATTTCGTACATTTATTTTTGTTATATCATCTAAAGGAAATATTAAAAAAAAAAAAAAAGAGAGAATCTTATACACAAAAGACAAAAATCACACTTTTAGAATTGCAACAAAACCCATTTGTAATTCTATACGTTCATATAAGTATAATAGTAATAGATGAAACCTGGGTGTTAGCAAATATGTAACCTACTTCTTATTGAAGTTGCAGTTGTATAGTTGCATACCTACTTCACAACGGTTTGGTTTGTCTATTTTACAGCATAGAATTCCTTTTTCATATTCAGTGTCAGATTATCCCTTCATCTACTTGAAGTCATCAATGAATACGATATCAGAGCTGAAAACAACTTCGTGCTGGAAGATGGATCAAGATGCTTATATTAGTTCGATGCAAAAGCTTTTGCCGGTTTGTAGGTTGGAAACTTTTTGAAACCATTGTAATCTATTTTATACATGTTATATTATTTAAACATATCACCTTGATTAATTTATTACCTGTTCGTTCACATTATTAAATCAAATTATTTATGGGCTCACAAGTAGCTTTCACACAGGTTATCGAAGATCTCATCGAATACAGTCAGTGGTGTTCCCTGGAAGCTGAGTGACAACAAGTCTCCCCAGATTTTCCAGTACTCGCCACCTCTCTCGATACCATTTGCAAATAAAGTTGCATTATCGCAACAGCTGCTTGCCATTGATTTCTCATTGGTAGTGGCCGTTGGTCATTACTGGAATTTGAGTGGCTATAAGCCTCTTCAAGGTCCCAGTTCTCTACGCACTTATACGGTGGAGGTCTGGTCAGTGCTCACTCCTTGGTCTTTCCTTTCCCCCTGACTACTTGGCTATTTGGTTTCATTCGGCAATGACAGATCAAATCCAACATTAGTGTACAAGTGATCGCAATAAATCCACTATTCTAGGGTCTACAATGGCAATCCTTTATACCAAGCATCCTTCACGTTTCTTTTTTTTTAAATGAAGGACGCCCACAATGTCTATAATATTTTGACCTTTACATGGTAACCATTACAAAGAATTTCCCATAAATAATACAATTATGTATTTGTGTTTCGGGATTTCTGAGATGAGGATTAATATTTTACATTATTTGTACCAACCTTTATGATTTACGGACCCACCCTCAAACAAACGGTTCGAATTCTTATAATGCAGAGCCAACCCTCTTTTTCCTTAGTAAGAAAAGAAACATGTTCTCAACACCCGAAGAAGGTCGCAGGTTGCAGCGATCGAAACGTTGTGCTAATAACACCCAAGATGAGAATAATAGTCTGATTAATCAACGTAACACAAACATTATTTGTATTAGTTTTACCAGCTCTTTTTGGTGGGGTCGGTACCCCCCCCCCCAAAAGAAAAAAACACCCTCAATATTACAATTGCCATTTTTACATAGTTAAATTGGTAATCGTGAAGAAAGAGAGAGCCTGTTTCCTCCGTTCAACTATAGGTGGCGTTACTGTCTGTCCACCCAGTTACGGAAGTACAAAATGTATATAATGCCACCCTTGAAATAAAAATAAATGTTTTTGTTATATTTTAATTTTAAACATGTTTCTTTTTTTTTTTGTGCAAACATATTTAAGTTTTATTTTTTTGCAAACATATTTAAGTTTTATTTTTCCAAACATTTACGTTTTGATGCTTGTTTATTTTTAAACATTTACGTTTTTTTTTTTTTTTGCAAGCATAAACTAAATGTTTTTGCTATATTTTTCTTTTAAGCATATTTATGGGTACAACCGTTTTTCCGCGAGTATTTTTTACGCTCTTATGA
The DNA here is from genome assembly GCF_053919585.1 of Euprymna scolopes. Lineage (NCBI taxonomy): Eukaryota > Metazoa > Mollusca > Cephalopoda > Sepiida > Sepiolidae > Euprymna > Euprymna scolopes. The sequence goes on along the minus strand of NC_136485.1, from coordinate 155,041,746 downwards.
TAATAATTAAAAAATCAACGTTTTTTCTTTTATCTTTTTTATGGACTCCCCCCCCTTCTTTCTTAATTTTTCTGCACTTATTTTACCTTTTCCGCAAGTATATATATATATATATATATATATATATATATATATATATATATATATATTTGAAAAAGGATATTGTAAAACCTGAATCTTACTTGAAACTACTATTAAAAAATAGCGCGGTACCAATAAGTGCATAAGCAAACTTTTCAAAAAGAAAAATATTTCAAAAATATTTAGTTTATGCTTGCAAAAAAAAAAACCGTAAATTTTTTAAAATAAACAAGCAACAACACGTAAATGTTTGGAAAAAATAAAACTTAAATATGCTTGCAAAAGCAAACAAAAAAAACGTAAATATGTTTGAAAAAAACAAAAAACAAAACTTAAATATGTTTGCACCCCGCCCCCAAAAAAACCATGTTTAAAATTAAAATATAACAAAAACATTTATTTTTATTTCAAGAGTGGCATTATATACATTTTGTGCTTCCGTAACTGGGTGGACAGACAGTAACGCCACCTATAGTCAAACGGAGGAAACAGGCTCTCTCTTTCTTCACGATTACCGTTAAATTTATAGCTAGTAACAACGAAAAATATTTGTGAAATTTTCTGAAAATTAATGTGCTACTTAATATTTGCACGGGAGAGTAAGTAACTACGATAAATGTATTTACATATTGTTTGATTTGTAAAAAAAAAAAAACATTGAAAATTATTAAGTAATAAAAAGTCTACTGTTTAAAAGCACAGTTGATATGGAATGCAATATTCAAAATTTAACGGTTTCAAGACAAAAAAGTGAATTTTTCTTTTCAATAAATAAACATTTATTTATTAAAATTAAATTCGATAACAGAATCTTCATAAGGAAATGCAGGTTTTCTCTTGTATTTTTTACGTACCATGATGGTGATGGTAATGCCTGGCACGTTTTCCTTCAGATGTTGGTAATCTGTAATGTTCAAATTTTGTAGAAACGCCGGTCTAGCGTGTATTTGTTAAGTAATAAAAAATCTACCGTTTAGGAGCACTGTTGATATGGAATGCAAAATTCAAAATTTAACGGCTTGAAGACAAAATCAAGTGCACAATTTTTTTTTAAATGAATAAACATATTTAAATTTATTTAAAATTAAATTTGATATTTCGATTCATAACAGAATCTTCATCAGGGAATACAGTTTTTTTTTTCTTCTTTTTTATGTACCATGATGGTAATGTTTTTCTAATACCGATTATCCTTTATGTCAATAAAAAAAAGGGGTCAAGTAACTTTAAAACATATTTGTGGCAGGAAGAAATGGAAGAGTATAAGAAGGCTACTGTTTTTTTTTTTATATATCTTCATATATACATTCATTTTCATAGATACAAAGCAGTAAAATAGACTTATTAATCTGGATGGTAGAAGTCTTTGATATTTCAAGAATATAATCTCTTTTCCGAAAGCCCAAAACAAATGTTGATAAAAACGAAAAGAAATGGAAAATATCTGAAAACCACGACCGGAAATCAGTAGGTAGTTGAGCTGTTATGCAAAAATAAGTCTTATTTTTTTTTTTTAAATTAGTTTGGTATTCCAATCATTGTTGTATTAGTGCATGTAATATTTTTCATGTTTCTACATTATGTTTATATATTTAAATTTATTAAACGCATTTAATGTTCCTTCATACATTATCACCTTTCGCATACAGTTAAAATTTAAAAAAAGAGAGAACTTGAATACCTACTAGACCCTATTTTCGAAATTAGGCACAGATAAAGAGTGGGTGGGGAATTATTGATAGCGTTATCAGCTAGACGAGTGTTTCTTATATAAATGGTATGATAAAAAAATATTGCTTAGTATTTTTAAATGAAACTAAAGTAAAAACTATTGTTGATTCGAAGGGTGGGAGCATAGTATCTGTAACGCTCCTAAAGTTTATTGAACAGTTTGCCAATTAAAATAGCAGCTAGAAAGCAATTATAATACATGCCAAGATCAGTGGTTATTATAAGTAATCATTAAATCTGAAACATCTTGATTGTTTGAAGTTATTTGGCGGAAAAGTGGGAAGGAGAGCCAGTCGGCATTTTAGATTCCATCTCATATTTTTGTAATTGGCTTTCATGCAAAATAAACCTGGCTGATCAATTCAAGATGACTTGTTAATTAGAATTATCTTAAACCTGCATATTTCTTTTTAAGAATCAAAATGTATATTACATAATTTTCCTATGAAATAATTTAATATCACTAAATCTCATTTCAATGTATATAACTATTTATCGTCATCTTTAAAATAATAAGCATTTATACAAGGGAAGCAATCTTCAACAAGGTTGGGTAACTTATGACATTATGGTAAGATTAAAAACTTACTGCTGCAAATATTAATCGATTAATTAATTTCAATTTATATTGCCTAATTAATTTAATGAATTTGAGGAGCCACGAATGTTGGGACTAAAAAAATATATATATATAGCCAAATATTATTTAATTTAAAAGGTTACATATTTCATATTGAGGTGACAGGCAGCTTAAAGACACCTGTTTTTGATTATAAATAATGAAGGCAGAAAAGGTCATAATGTTAAGATATTTTATTTCCAGGTCTAAATGACAGCTAAGAGAAATGAATCATGGTTATGTGTTGAAAGGTTAAGATCTACAAGAAAATATCAGTTTTAATTTTAACAGAATTCTCAAGAAATGATTTCCAGGAAAAAGATTTTAGGTTGGCGAATTAAACAATTCATGGGAGTATCTGATGGATATAATTATTTATCAAAAAGTATAAAATATGTTATTTTTATGTTAATAAGTACAAAAAAAAACTATTTTTATATTAACAAGTACAAAGTATGTCATTTTTATGGCAACAATAACAAAGTATGCTATTTTTTAGGTTAACAAGCACAAACTAGGCTATTTTTTTATGTTAACAAGTAAATGTTATGCTATGTTTTATGTTAACAAGTAAAAAGTATGTTATTTTTATGGCAACAAGTACAAAGTATGCTATTATTTAGTTTAACAGGCACAAAGTAGGCTATTTTTTATGTTAACAAGTACAAAATATGTTATTTTTATGTTGAAAAGTACAAAATATGCTATTTTATGTTGACAAGGACAAAATATGCTATTTTTATGTTGACAAGTACAAAATATGCTATTTTTATGTTGACAAGTACAAAATATGCTATTTTTATGTTGACAAGTACAAAATATGCTATTTTTATGTCGACAATAACAAAGTATGCTAATTTTTATGAGAAATAAATACATTGTCGAATAAATAAGAAAGCTGAAAATGCATACAAATTGCAATTAAGTGTCGAATTAAAAAAATTGTTCTAAGTAAAATAAAATAAGTGACACTTGATAGTTTACCTGAAGACTGTTAGCTCAGTGAAACAGACCGAGAGAAAGACCGAAGTCAGAGAACGATAAAAGAAAAAATATACAAACGACTGAGAAGATCTTTTTTTTTCCAAAATTTGAACTCTAGCAAAAACACAAGCAAATCCCTTAACCAAGATTTATTACCAGTCAAATTCTCCAATTTGTCTTTTTTCCCTGATAAGTGCAAAATACGTTCCATTTTTATTATTATTACACACCTTTGCTCCACTCAATATCCATTATGGTTCATGATGAATCTTTTCTTGTCTTTGGGTTGCCAATGGAACTAACCATTTATTCAAATTCTCAACATATCAGTGTGAATGGATCTTTTAAACACTGCGTGGGAGTCGAACAATTGCCAAGAAAACCAGTTAGACATTGTAACATTGAACTACATTTAACACTGAGCAACTTCCTCGTGACGTATGACCATATTTGGTGACACAACAGTTTCACATTATGTTTTAATATTACACAAACCACAACCTTTCCGGCCGACTACAATATGGTTGTCTTCAAGTCTAACTTAAACAAGTTCTTGATGAGCTGTTCCATATAAGTTAACAAATTTACCGAATTGATTACTATATTGGCCAATTTCTACTGTACACTCTTTAACCCTTATCCTCGAGTGGCATCTTGGCCTTGATAATGTGGTGATGCCTGTGCAAAAAAAAAGCATTTTTATTTGTCAAATATGTAGTATGTCTGTAGTGAATTGTAGTATAATTAAACTAAAGAAAAAAGACCTTATCACTATTCCACTGACTTGTACATAATTAATTTAACTTAGAGAACATATACAAGAATAAAAAGGGTGTATTTAAATTAAGAAGATCACATAATCACGTACGCAAGAATCATAACATTTTTTTTATATGTAAACTATAACAATGTCGTACATTAATTTGTTGTATAATAAAGAAAACAAATGCCAATTAACTTGCAATTTGTCTTTTTAGCCATCGGCTGGGAGGAGGGAGTACCTTTGGCACCAAGATGAACAGTCTAGATCATGCTTGTTATGATTTTTTTCTCCACTAAATGCGGAAAAATATGTAGTTCTAGGAGGACAACACTCCTAGGAAATTATTTTGCAGGTCAAAAAGCTCCTCCTCAGGAGTAACTGACTTTTCAATCCCATTTGCTGAACCTGGTGTCATATTTCTCATTGTGGGAGCGAAATCAATGCCTATTTGCTATTTGCATGTAAGATTTTTATATATTTATATATAAAGCTCTATTTGCTGATTCAAGCTTTACCAGCTGATTACAGAAAAGTCGATATTAGACCCGTATAATATTGCATCCAACAAATTACACTTTAGTTATGCTTTGTCACTTTGTCGATTTTCCTTTTGGCACATTCTTTACAAAACCAAAATGACTTTCACTTAAGTTTCTTTAAAAAATACTTATTTATATGCAGATTTCTACAAAGGCAATTTTAAATAAACCAACTGTGTTCACATACAACTTTAATAAATGTTCTTCAGCTACCAGATAAACTGTCACATTTCTTTAAAATAAACATTAAATTATTTATTTCTTGCAATTAATTGTATATCATAGGACTCGGTACAATAATTTTCATGCTAATATCTACTTACAATTGCTTTTCCATGAAATAATACAAGCTGTCGACTATTTATTCTGAAAAATGAATTTTCTACGATATTAGCGGCCATTTTTCTATTGATAAAATCTTTGTAACGACTTCACATATTTCTGTATATATGCGCATTTCTCGCCTATGCATGACTTACACATTATTCTGTTGTTTTCTTTAAAATTAATATTAATCTAATAATAAATTAATAATAAACTAAAATGACATTAATGAATCTCAGGCAACGCCAGGGAGATATAACTAGTTTAATATATAATACACATTACATGTCAATGTTATATATTAATGACCCATTTTAAAATAAAATCTCAGAGGTTACATAGAGACTAAAGTAAACAGTAATATTAAAATCTATCTATCATATAAAAAGAACTGTGTGTGTGTGTTTGTGTGTGTGTGTGTGTGAGAGTTCATTTCCTATGGACTCAGAAACAACTGGGCTAATTTTAAAAAAATTTAACACAAAAGTACTTGATGTATCTGGGAAAGTTCCTACATAGGTTTTGTATCAAAAGGTCCCCGATAAGTATCGAAAAATCGAAAAAGATTGATTAAAGAAGGAAGTCTGATTTTGACCAAAGTTGATACTTTTATACAACCTAACATCGCAAGTGCATTTGAGAAGTTTTATCACCGCACAAGCAGAAAGACTCAGCCTATAAAATCAACTGTAGATTCTTGTATACGACCAGGGCGTGTTCAAAATGAACATTTCTTTTTAGAGGACACTTGAACAATGATACTTGACTATTGTTCGTTTGATTTGAATTGAAGTCATTAAGTATAATAATTTCATTATGTATAATAATTTCATTAAGTATAATAATTTCATTATGTATAATAATTTCATTATGTATAATAATTTCATTATGTATAATAATTTCATTAAGTATAATAATTTCATTATGTATAATAATTTCATTATGTATAATAATTTCATTATGTATAATAATTTCATTATGTATAATAATTTCATTATGTATAATAATTTCATTATGTATAATAATTTCATTATGTATAATAATTTCATTATATATAATAATTTCACTATATATAATAATTTCATTATGTATAATAATTTCATTATGTATAATAATTTCATTATGTATAATAATTTCATTATGTATAATAATTTCATTATGTATAATAATTTCATTATGTATAATAATTTCACTATGTATAATAATTTCACTATATATAATAATTTCACTATGTATAATAATTTCATTATGTATAATAATTTCATTATGTATAATAATTTCATTATGTATAATAATTTCATTATGTATAATAATTTCATTATGTATAATAATTTCATTATATATAATAATTTCACTATATATAATAATTTCATTATGTATAATAATTTCATTATGTATAATAATTTCATTATGTATAATAATTTCATTATGTATAATAATTTCATTATGTATAATAATTTCATTATGTATAATAATTTCATTATGTATAATAATTTCATTATGTATAATAATTTCATTATGTATAATAATTTCATTATATATAATAATTTCATTATGTATAATAATTTCATTATGTATAATAATTTCATTATGTATAATAATTTCATTATGAATAATAATTTCATTATGAATAATAATTTCATTATGAATAATAATTTCATTATGTATAATAATTTCATTATGTATAATAATTTCATTATGTATAATAATTTCATTATGTATAATAATTTCATTATGTATAATAATTTCATTATGAATAATAATTTCATTATGTATAATAATTTCACTATATATAATAATTTCATTATGAATAATAATTTCATTATGTATAATAATTTCACTATATATAATAATTTCATTATGAATAATAATTTCATTATGTATAATAATTTCACTATATATAATAATTTCATTATGAATAATAATTTCATTATGTATAATAATTTCATTATGAATAATAATTTCATTATGTATAATAATTTCATTAAGTATAATAATTTCATTATGTATAATAATTTCATTATGAATAATAATTTCATTATGTATAATAATTTCACTATATATAATAATTTCATTATGTATAATAATTTCACTATGTATAATAATTTCATTATGTATAATAATTTCACTATATATAATAATTTCACTATATATATAATAATTTCACTATGTATAATAATTTCATTATGTATAATAATTTCATTATGTATAATAATTTCATTATGTATAATAATTTCACTATGTATATAATAATTTCATTATGTATAATAATTTTACTATGTATAATAATTTCATTATGTATAATAATTTCATTATGTATAATAATTTCTTTATGTATAATAATTTAATTGTGTGTCATAACGTACCAATTTTCCAGTTTTGGCGCCTTAGCAGCCCTTTTTCCAAGTTAAAACCTATTAAATGCTTTCCACATGTCTGAATACCCTATATACCAAATTTCAAATCTATAAATCAAAAATTCGTTAAGCATATAGGTTAATAAGTGTCCTCACACATATTCTCATTGCTATGGATACACTAGAAGCTATACCCGGCGCTGCCCGGTATTAAATGCAACGGTTAATTCCTTTTAAAAAAATGAAGAAAAAAAAAATGAAAGAAACAGACATGTGCACTTTTTCTAAACAGTTCACGTCTTGTGAGTAAAAAAAATAATACTCGAGCTGAGATCGAAACCAAAACCTAAAGACGATGAGTCAAGTACAATAACCATTAGACCAGCTTGCCACGATCTTTGGAAAGTGTTTTCAAACCTTGTGAAACAGTTGACAGATAAAAATCCATGCCCCTCCCAAGTACCAGTTTTGACCCCTTAGCAGCCCTTTTTTCCGGATAAAAACTGATTAAAAAGTTTTCCATATATTTGACTATCCTATAAACCAAATTTCAAATCTGTAGACCAAAAATTCGTTGAGTATATAGGTTGAGAACTGTCCTCACACACACATCTTCTCACTATTGTATATAGATTTTACTCAGTAATTTAAAACCTTTTTTATCTATGAACACGCACCAAACTTGGTACTTCATAATTACAAGACAGGTCCTTTCCCAAATATTATCTGGCGATTTTCTTCCTTAGACCAGTGTCGGCCCTTCATCAATGATTTTCCTAATTATAAGCACAACAGATTGATGTTAATTTCCTTTCAAGTGAATAATTTATTTCCCTTGTGATAATGTATGCTAATTGTTCACCCATTCATATGTTCTAATTTTATACCAATTGCCTCATGTAATTATAATCCTTACTTGTGCTTGGCCTTGAATCAATTACTTATATACCATTATGTGATTATATTTACTTGTATTTAGTTTAATCTTTTTTGCTTTCTGTTAATTTCACTTTCGTTTATGTACTTTTAACCTTTCATCAGCAATATTCTCTGGTGAGAATGTATTATAAAATACTTTCTAACCTTTAAAAATTAGTTGTTGAGTTTAAAAAATTTTTTTCACAAGCTGGTATTGACTTTTCAAGATCTTAAATTTAAATATATATATATATATATATATATATATATATATATATATATATTAGTGTTGGAACGATTATCGGTATCAGAATCGGAAAAATGTGTACCAATTTTCCGATAGCTAAACGATTCTTTTGTCTTTTTTTATTTGCTTTTGTTTAAAGCAAAATCTTTTATTGCTGGTAATAATGATAATATAATAAATATTTATTGATTTTAAATTACCAGTGAAGCTAAAATCTATAGATCATCTTCCACAAGTATACTTTTACGTTTAGGAAAATATTTGCACATTTAACATGTGTGTTTTTATGGTAATCAAAGAAAAAATACAACTATATAGTTAAATAGTTAGATATTTATAAAGAATCGGAATTGGTAGTAGTGTCGTAATCGGTAATTGTATTTGATTGGGAAAAATATAGGAATCGTCCCATCACTAATATATATATGTAATATATGACAGTCACATTGACACACAAGTTCTGATTTGATCACTGAAATTAAGCGATGTTAACCTAGCACTAAGTGGATCACTATTTGGGAATACAAGCTGCTGTATATGAGAGTCCTCTACTTGTGGTGAATATTTGGCAGGCGACCCCATGACAAGAGGCATTCAATAGGTTGCACACACGCATGTTGATTTGAAGAATGCGAGACTTTCCACCATTGTCTATTTGAATGCGTAATTTGACCAGAAATATGTGAGAGAATATCGGTCAAAGGATTTGAGACAATAGACAATGGGTAATAATAAACATTCCAGGGGAAAGAATGTTAAAATTAATCGACAGAGCAGAGTGCATTTAAATCAGGAAGCCGATAATCTCAGAAATCCTGATCCGGTAGCACCAGTCTCTGTATTAATGCATCTTTATTTAAAATTAGATATGCATACCCGACATTGCAACTAAAAACATATTGCCGGGTGGAGGGTTTATTCACATACTATTTCAGATACACAAAATATCCTAAGTTGTTACGATTTTCTTGAAAGTTGACCATATTTTGGATATTTTGGAAACATAAAACATAATCATTTTCATCAATGAAATTCGAACAGGGAAATAAAATCTCACAACTTAAAGGGAAATAACTCATAGGTTAACTGAAGACTTACTTCGGTTTTTAAATGCAGCTGACGTTGGTAATAATAATAGTTAAAATTGAATTAAAAATAAATTAAGTAAATAAATTTTATATAATATTTCTAAACAGAATACTTAAAACAATTCTATTACTAATTTTCATTAAAGATTTAGTGCTAATTAATCAAACAGATTTTCTTTAAAGTAATATGCAAACCAGATAACCTCTTGAATGTTGATTCCGTGTGAATAGTATACATAGAAATTATGCAGGAATAAAAGTATATAAGAGTCTGTTCTCAGTATTAAAATCTATTTGTGAAACAGTGTATCTTTTGCATATATTAACCAAATTTTAAACAAACAGGAATACGATTTTATTATTTATATATATATATATATATATATATATATATATAATATATATATATATATAGTATTTGGATAATGTCAAAACATTGTTAATTCACTGCCTGCAGTACTGTATGTGGATGACTATAATGCTCCCTATCTTAGGTTGAGCATATTGAGAAGTAATATACAAATTACCATGCAATGCTCTTTGTGTAAACAAATTGAGCTTAGGTATTTGAACAATGTCAAAACATTGTTAATTCACTGCCCGCATAGCAGCAGCCGTATAGCGCAACTGTTAGAAGCTCCGACTATCGTTTGGCAATCGGGTTTCGATCCTGGTTTGAGGTAGTTGCTTGTCTAGCTGAATCCCAAGTTTGGATGTGTCTAACTGATAAGCCCAAATGAGGGCGAAGCTCGAGTCTTGGACTTCCGGTTCTTTGACTGTCATGGCTCTTGTGGGCTGCGACGTTGTTTGGCTGTGGAAGTTATTATATATTCTGAATATATATATATATATATATATATATATATATATATATATATATATATATATATATATATATATAGTGAAGTGATGAGACGAATCCAGTATTTTTCTGATTCCGATACAATTACAGATCTTGATTCTTTTTACATTTCTTAATGTAGAATTGGTGTTTTTTTTTTGTTTTGTTTTTTTTGTGAGAAGTGTGGGATTACCGCAATAAAAAAATATGTAATATGAACATATATATTCGTTCGTGTAAAAATGCACTCATGTAATATAGATTTAAGTTTTACTTTTGAATAAATAGTATATGTAGAAATAGTATATATAGAAATAGATTATACACAAATAGTATATGTAGAATAGTATACATAGAAATAGCAAACAGGAATAGAATATATAGAAATAGTATATATAGAAATAGTATATATAGAAATATTATATATAGAAATAGTATATATAGAAATAGTATATATAGAAATAGTATATATAGAAATAGTATATATAGAAATAGAATATATAGAAATAGTATATATAGAAATAGAATATATAGAAATAGAATATATAGAAATAGTATATATAGAAATAGAATATATAGAAATAGTATATATAGAAATAGAATATATAGAAATAGTATATATAGAAATAGAATATATAGAAATAGAATATATAGAAATAGAATATATAGAAATAGAATATATAGAAATAGAATATATAGAAATAGAATATATAGAAATAGAATATATAGAAATAGAATATATAGAAATAGTATATATAGAAATAGAATATATAGAAATAGTATATATAGAAATAGTATATATAGAAATAGAATATATAGAAATAGAATATATAGAAATATTATATATAGAAATAGAATATATAGAAATAGAATATATAGAAATAGAATATATAGAAATAGTATATATAGAAATAGAATATATAGAAATAGTATATATAGAAATAGTATATATAGAAATAGAATATATAGAAATAGAATATATAGAAATAGAATATATAGAAATAGAATATATAGAAATAGAATATATAGAAATAGTATATATAGAAATAGAATATATAGAAATAGAATATATAGAAATAGAATATATAGAAATAGAATATATAGAAATAGAATATATAGAAATAGTATATATAGAAATAGAATATATAGAAATAGAATATATAGAAACATTATATATAGAAATAGAATATATAGAAATAGTATATATAGAAATAGTATATATAGAAATAGTATATATAGAAATAGAATATATAGAAATAGTATATATAGAAATAGTATATATAGAAATAGTATATATAGAAATAGTATATATAGAAACATTATATATAGAAATAGTATATATAGAAATAGAATATATAGAAATAGTATATATAGAAATAGAATATATAGAAATAGAATATATAGAAATAGAATATATAGAAATAGAATATATAGAAATAGAATATATAGAAATATTATATATAGAAATAGTATATATAGAAATAGAATATATAGAAATAGTATATATAGAAATAGAATATATAGAAATAGTATATATAGAAATAGAATATATAGAAATAGAATATATAGAAATAGAATATATAGAAATAGAATATATAGAAATAGAATATATAGAAATAGAATATATAGAAATAGTATATATAGAAATAGAATATATAGAAATATTATATATAGAAATAGAATATATAGAAATAGTATATATAGAAATAGTATATATAGAAATAGTATATATAGAAATAGAATATATAGAAATAGTATATATAGAAATAGAATATATAGAAATAGTATATATAGAAATAGAATATATAGAAATAGTATATATAGAAATAGAATATATAGAAATAGAATATATAGAAATAGAATATATAGAAATAGTATATATAGAAATAGAATATATAGAAATAGAATATATAGAAATAGTATATATAGAAATAGTATATATAGAAATAGTATATATAGAAACAGAATATATAGAAATAGAATATATAGAAATAGAATATATAGAAATAGTATATATAGAAATAGTATATATAGAAATAGAATATATAGAAATAGAATATATAGAAATAGTATATATAGAAATAGAATATATAGAAATAGTATATATAGAAATAGTATATATAGAAACATTATATATAGAAATAGTATATATAGAAATAGAATATATAGAAATAGAATATATAGAAATAGAATATATAGAAATAGTATATATAGAAATAGTATATATAGAAATATTATATATAGAAATAGTATATATAGAAATAGAATATATAGAAATAGTATATATAGAAATAGAATATATAGAAACAGAATATATAGAAACATTATATATAGAAATATTACATATAGAATATATAGAAATATGGAAACCATGCAGCCATAAATGTATAAGGAAGTCCGTTTACAGTATTAAAATCTATCTGTGGAACGGTGTATCTTTTGTATATTATAAACAAAATTGTTAAACAAACAAGCAGACAGGAATTCGACTTTATTGTAATAGATAAGCATTTTCATTTCTGTTGAGAGGCACTTGAGATTGAGCATGCATTTTACGTTTGAAGGGAAATAATAATTTTATCATTGTGGTTAATGGAAGGAAAAAAAATGCCTTCTTCCATTAAGGGCAATAATAAAAGTCTAAAATGATTGTCTTGCTAGCCTTGCTGAAATAAGTTACCATTCGATTTACCTACGTTGGAAAAGAAAACCATTTTCATGCTTTATTGATGGTTTCTATATTCTTTTGTTATTTCTAGAAGTAAAAAACAAAATTGATAAAATGTGGACACGTTTTATTAACTTTTTTTCCCCTTACTCTATTCATCCCTAGTACTTGCCGACATCCTGGAGAGATATGAATAGCCAACCGTATATTGGCTATTGTCCACCGGTACAAAAAATATTCCTTACTTTTTTGCAGGTAGGAAATAACAAGAATGAGGAATGATCTATATTTCTTTTTGTCTTTTTTTTTTTTTTTTTTTACAGTTTAGATTGTCTCCGTTGGGAGTAAATTATGTTATCCAACTGTGTAGCTTGAATGTCAGGAACAAAGAAGAGTTCTTCTTGTATTAAACGGCAATGTTATCATTCATCGTTTTCTGCTTTGCTCTATAAACTTTTAAGAGTTCTATTCACGTTGCTAGTGGTTAGCTGATGAAACGCAGATATTTATTTATTTATTTATTCATTTATTGTCATATAGAAGTTTTGAGCTTCATTTGAAAGATATCAATGTCACCGACTTGATATAACATAGATCAAAGCAAACCGGTTCAAGCGGAATATCTTGATCTTTTTAAATTGAGATTTTCTTCATTTATTTACTGCAGACTATTATCCTCATCTTTTAGTTGTTGTTTCACGACGTTTCGGCCGATTATTCCTCTGGTCTTCGTCAGGTGGTAACCGCGACGGGATAGGAACTCCGAATCTCCTGACTGCATTCACTGCAATTACTGCCTTCCATAGTTGTCGTCTCACCACGTTTTGGCAAGTAAGCCTCTGGCCGGCTTTGGATAGGATTGAAACCGCTATCTTCAGACAATGCTCACCTGGAACCGTAGAGATTCAACGTCTCTATCCACTGCGTCATGGGCCCCGAAGCCGTCCAAAAGCTTAGTTGCCAAAAACATGGTGAGATGACAACAACTATGGAAGGCAGTAATTGCTGAGGATGCAGTTAGGAGATTCGGAGTTCCTATCCTGTCGCAGTAACCACCTGACGAAGGCCAGAGGAATAATTGACTGAAACGCCGTGAAGCAACAACTAAAAGAGATGAGGATAATAGTCCGAAATAAATAGATGAATGAATGATACTCATCTGAATAAACATTCCAATTAATTTAATGAGATTTTCTTATTTTTTTAAATCCTTTGAGCTGAGGATTCATCGTATGAGTATTCATTTTTTGTGGATATTTATCCTCATCTTCAACCTTGTTGTTGTTTCACTACGTTTCGGCCAACTTAACCTCTGGCCTTCTTCAGGCGGTTATGCGCGATGGGGTATGAATGCTGAGTCTTCTAACTGTGTCCCCAGTAATTGCTGCCTTCCATAGTTGCTGTTATCTCATCACGTTTTTGGCTTACTGATCCTCTCAGCATTGCTATCCCGTCGCGGTTGACCACCTGAAGAAGGCCAGAGAATAAGTTACCCGAAACATGGTGAAACGATAACAACGATGAAAGGGAGGATAATTGTCGGCAAAAACATAAATACCAAGGTTTTCTTGGTTGTAAGACAACGCAACAGCGAGATATCAACTCAGCCTTATGAACATTTGGGTGAATATTGAATCATCTTGGAACAACGAAAATGTGTTTCTTCTTCCGAAACACACAAGTGGAGCTAATAAGAATACTTCTGAGATTAAATTTATCAACTGTAAAAATTAATACGAAAAACCCTATCTTTAAAACTTTAGATATGTTTATATGTTTGTATGAACACGGTTCACCGCTAATCTAAAGAACAAGTATTATGAATTTTGGAACACAGCTACTAACCATAAAGGGTACGAATGTGGTCAATATTTTCGTTTTCTTTAATTTTATGAAAAAAAGGGATGAAAAGAGGCGAAAGCTCTTTACTGAACTTTTGCGAAAATTTAACAATACGTATTAGATTTCAATCAATATTTTTCAAATTATGATTTGTTTAAAGGGGTTTTGTGGGTGCATAATGTGTCGCAAACTCTCCATTTTAAAATTTATGAAGTGCCTTAAATAAGTTTCCAGATTTTTTTTTGCACAGACATTTAAAATGGCCAGAAACTCTTATGAGATGACTGACCAATTTAAATGATTTCAGATTCAAATGAACAGTTACAGCAGGAACTGGAATACACCCAATTAAAGCATGAATGTCACAGCTGGTGAATTTCAAAACTGCAATCTAAGAATAAGTACACTTTAGGAGAACGATATGCAATAAACTTCTGTTTTAAACTTTGAAAAAATGCCATAGAAACGTACGGAATAATTCAGACTGCTTTTCGACCATCTTGCATGAATCGAAAATTTGAGTGGCATACTAGATTCGAGGAATGCAGGGAGTTGATTGGCCAAATAAAGAATTTACTGGATAAGGACAGTCGTGTGTCTATAGAGACAATAAGTTCACAGTTTAATGTCAGTGTGGGAACTGTACACACAATTATTATCAGAAAGGATTACGAATTGCACTGTTAAAAATGACGGAACTTATGCATTCATGATCTGAAATTTTCATATCTCTGTTGCAGATATTGACGGTGTGATTATCTACAAAAGCAACTCATATCACATGCATCAGAAGCAGAGATGAATCATTGAATTTCTGGCAAAAGAGCATTGAGAATGGTGGTGACTATGTAGAAAAAAAAAAAATCTGGAGCACAAAATGTTGCTCAGTGTTGAAATGGACATGATGTTCTTCTTCTGCTTGTGATGTGTTCTTTTTTGTTGGCAACTGTAAACGGCGTTGAAATGGACATGCTAACAAATGACAGAATAATTTCTACCTTTGCTGCTTATTTATTTCTTTTGACCTTTAAAGTTAATGCTTTCATTTGCATCTGATATATTTTGGGGAAGATCTTAAGTTCGAAATTCTATTTAAGTAATAGCCGAAGGTTGGTGTGGTGAATGTCAACATATGGATTTCTGCAGGCCAGCTCCATAATGTTGTGGTTTGTTTTAGTTTCTTTAAATTCTGATAACCTTTAATTTTTTTTTAACTTAAAAGAAAAAAAAATATTTTTGCAGTTAGATTTGATCCTCACAGAAACCAAGAAAACCACCAAACCGAAAAAAAAAATCTGGATTAATATTTAACAATTTTTAAGATGATAAACTAAGATGGTTCATCTATAAAGGGTGGAAAGATAAAATTGTCGCCCTAGAAAAGACAATATGATTCCATTTCTGTTTGATGAACACCGGTTTTCTTTTTTTTATTGCAGATCATCTACTAGTTGGCCAGTTGTGTACAAAGCCCAGGAGAGATAGATGCCTTCTATCATGTCTGAAAGTGACACAATGTTCAACGAGCGAGATTGTAGATGCGCCATTGTACAACTCATGCTCACTACCAATCCTAGTTATAATAACAGGACCATTGCCAGCACCCTCAAAATGCATCGCTTGATTTCGTCAAACAACAATGACGTACCCAAGGTGATGAAAACAAAGTTTCAGGCCACAGTTATGGTTTTTGGTGTGGTTTCAATTGAGGGCCACATCATGCCACCTCACATCTTTGAAGTCAACTTGAAAATCAATACTAAAGTGTACCTGGATGTGCTGAAGTGTGTGGTGATCCCCTGGTGTAATCATGTTCATACTTCAAATTTCAAACAGCAAAATTCAAAGCCTTCACTTTTGAGGCCATCAAATGTCAAAAAAGCCTTCTACTCGAATAGTTCCTTCCACGTACTGCTAGAATTTGGAATTCCCTCTGTGTTTTCTGCTTCTTTAACTATATTAGCATGCATAAGTCTAAATGTAATGCAAAAAGACATTTAGCCACTCAACTCCTTATATAGTAGCTCCTTCAGTTTTTACAGACTATGGATAATGATGTGGTTCTGTTTAGCGGTCACAATATTAAGATGAAAGAGTCCTGGTGTTCACTACAAGCGTGTGTGCCCTCAATATTTATTCGTTTCCCCACAAAAACAAAATGTGGCACAAGATCATGTTTAATGTGGTTGAGAACCAGTTCCCCCCAAAGGGGCTACTCTGGTAGTGTGCAAAAATAAAATTGTCTTAGTATAGAAAGGTTTCCCCCTCTATTGACTAGTAACAATTTGAGTAAAAATGAAACTGTTTTAATATAGAACGGTTTTCTCCTCCATTGACCAAGAACAATTTTATTTTGGTGCAGTGTTAGAGCAGACAGCACACCCCAGCCACCAGGTCGACCAAGCAGCGTGTGTGCT
>NC_136485.1:154981827-155019327 GCF_053919585.1 Euprymna scolopes | reverse complement strand
AGGACATCTGCTGTAGATCTAGCAGAACGGAAACCATATTGAGTGTCACTAAGAAGGTTATTTTTGTTGAGATGTTTGATTACTTCTGTATTTAACACAGATTCTAGCAACTTACTCATGACGCACAGGAGACTTATTGGCCTGTACTGAGAGGGGAATGAGCGATCACCTGAATTCTTAAATACAGGGCATACTGATGAGATTTTCCAGGGAGATGGGAAACTATTCTCCTTAAGACAACGTTTAAACAGTTTTGTAAGTATGGGCGCTAGTTCAGGTTGAAGTTTTTTGAGTACTATAATTGGAATACCATCAGGGCCAGTTGCTTTACTGGAATCAAGGTTTTTGATTAGCTTGGCAACATCACGTACAGATATACGTATATCACATAGCGTGTTTTCTGATACAGGAGGAAATATTGGGGGTTGGCGGTCTTGGTCGCAAGGGGTAGAATTAGCTGCAAAGTTCTTGACAAAGAGTTTGGCTTTGTCTGATGCTGACGAGATTACCTCAGGTCCATTGATAATAGTTGGGATGGAGCACACGCTTCTGTTCAGGATTCTGTTTGCTATTTGCCAAAACTGGTGGGAACCAAGCCGCTGCTCAGCTACTTTGGACTTAACAGATTGAGCATACAACTCTCTTGCGTTCCTTATTACTTTCTTACACTGGTTGCTGGCAGTCCTGAAAACGGCTTTAGTTTCCATACATCTATTACGTTTGAAGCAGTGGAAAAAGTGATTTCTGTGCGCAATGGCAGCAGCACATTCTGGAGAGAACCATGGCTGGCTGTTATATATACATATATATACATATATATATATATATATATACATATATATATATATATATATATACATATATACATATATATATATATATATATATACATATATATATATATATATATATACATATATATATATATATATATATATATATATATATATATATATATATATATATGATGAGAGTAATGGAAATAGTATTCCGACAAAATAGAGAAATAAAAAGGAACAAACCGAGTTGTGTTCATCAACGTTTCGTCTTTATGTGGAATTAACAACAAATTATGTGGAAGTTATTATGTAAATTTTTTAATTCTTATTTTTATATCTAAAGGCTATCTATCTATCTGATATATATATATATATATATATATATATATATATATATATATATATATATATATATATGCACGAACAATGAGATGAGTTAAATCACAGACTAATTGATCTTGTGGTTTACAGCCTTACAAAATATTGTTGGGAG
This sequence comes from Euprymna scolopes, assembly GCF_053919585.1. Lineage (NCBI taxonomy): Eukaryota > Metazoa > Mollusca > Cephalopoda > Sepiida > Sepiolidae > Euprymna > Euprymna scolopes. The sequence goes on along the minus strand of NC_136485.1, from coordinate 155,018,055 downwards.
GAAATAATTTTATATAACTCAATCCCAGCCAATTAAAATAACTCAATATACAAGATAAAACAAAGTAAGAACTGTAAGATTCATATTTAAATTTTTTGCAGTAAAAATACAAAATTTTTAAACAAAAATGTATTATTTGAAACAAGGAATACAAAAAATTTAACGTTCTTTCCATAATCTATGAGTTTTCGATGTATGGCTCATCTCTTCAGAGGAAATGTCATTAACAAAATAATTATTATGGATAAATATAATTTTGCTATCTAGCACATATATTGAAAATTAATAAAAAAAATATTTTTAAAGGAACATAAGAAATGACATCATTTTAAAATGATACGACGGGAGAATTGAATTAAACAAGAAAAAGTACATAAATTCCAGGTACACGATTCGAGTGATACTCTGGAAATGGAGATGAAGATTTTTTTTATATTCCATACTGGTTAACGATTCCAATATTGAAGGTATAGTCCAAAATTGTAGAATTCAGCGTCCAGAAGAAATGGCAAAGATCATTGGCAACAGTAAAAGCTTGGAGATAATAAATTCCTTTTGTTTTAGTAGTAGGCAGTCCGTAGAAAAAAATTTATATGGTAAAATCCAAACATGTAAATTTGCCATTTAGCAAAAACACTCATCAAACATATATAATTTTATATATAGATTTAAATTTAGGATAATTAGACGTTAACCAGATGAAAATATATTTCCAAGAGTCGAAATTAAAAACTTTCATAAAACACAGCAAGTTTTATTTTGTTTGCTTGATTTTACGATATCAACTAAATTGAAGTTAAAGTTATAAGATTCAGATTTATATATATGCGAAGCAAACGACTAAAGAAAAGTAGAGAGAAGAAAAAAATGCAAGAGAGCAAAGCGGAAGTTCTTATTCTTATAATTATGTAGATATAATAAATAATTTAATAGAAAAAAAATGACTTTCAAAGTCAAGAGAAAGATGAAAGTTGAGGTCATTGTTAAATTGGATATACTAACCTCTACTTATAATAAGTAATACAAATATTTTTTATTTTACTATCAAAACCCAGAACCGCTCATGAATACGAGTTAATGAGATGGATATGATTGTTTGCCGAAAGATGAGGGACACTATGGGAGTACTAACATTGATCAATAGTATAAATTGACTATAACAAGAATCTGTTGTGATATATATCATGATCACGTTGACACACCAGTTCCCATTAAATCGTCGAAGTTAAGCAACTTTGTGCCTGCTAAGTACAAAATGGGTAAGCATTTGGAAATACAAGGCGCTGTATGTCATCTGAATTAACTGAGGTATAAATGCTGACTAGGGACTGCATGTGAAATTGTATTCCTCATAAACTTCTACTTTTTGTGGAAGGTGGAATGCTCGATGGAGGGCGAATATCAATAAAAAGGATAATGCTGATTACTATGCAGAGGATCTATCTTGTGTGTGTTCCACAGGCATGAACCTTTGCAAAAAAAAACAAAAAATTCTGTCCATCCATTAAAATTCCACCTGACATTAGGCACATGTAATGGGGAAAGGAAAGTGCTTTTCGTTGTAGAAAAACAAGTTCTTGCTGTGAATGTCTTACAAGGTAGATAAAAGATAATGGAAATAATTTATTATTATTATTATTATTATTATTATTATTATTATCATTATTATTATTTTTTTAAATTGTATCTTATTTATTTTTATAATTACTTGCATTTTCTTTGTTTGTTGTTGAATCTGCTACTCTTCTAGTGAGCTATGTTCTTCTCTGTAATTTTTATACTGTTATTTATATCTACAAGAAGGAACCAATGATTGAAGCTCAGTCGAGCATCCTCCATGGCAATAACGATAGAAAAAAGAGTGACAAGCAATGTCACTTCTGTGAGAAAGTGGTTGTAGGAAGAAAAAAATAGAAATCAACTCCATTCACGAGGTTTCAAAGTTAAGCAACTTTGTGCCTGATAAGTATAAAATGGGTGAGCATTTGGAAATACTAGGCGCTGTATGTCATCTCTGTTAACGGAGGTATAAATGCTGACTAGGGACTGCATGAGAAATTGTATTCCTCATAAACTTATACATTTTGTGGAAGGTGGAATGCTCGATGGTGGGCGAATATCAAATAAAAAAGGTAATGCGGATTATTTGAGGTTGTAATATGCAGAGGATCTGTCCTGTGGTAACGTGTTCTACACGCATGAACCTTTGCAAAAAAAAGAAAAAAATTCTGTCCATCCATTGAAATTCCATCTGACGTTAGGCACATGTAATGGGGACAGGAAAGGAAAAACAAGTTCTTGCAGTGAATGTCTTACAAGGTAGATAAAAGATAATGAATTTATTATTATTATTATATTTTTTTAATTGTATCTTATTTATTTTTATAGTTGCTTGCATTTTCTTTGCTTGCTGTTGAATCTGCTACTCTCATAGCAAGCTATTTTTATTTTTTTACAAAGGAGTCGCCACTTATCAAGGCCTACAGGATAGAGGATAAAGGTTAAAGAGTGTACAGTAGTCAACAGGACAGTATCATAGTAATCGTTAGAAGTGTAAATTTGGTAAATTTGATTACTTAAAGGGAACGGCTCATCAAGAACTTGTTTACATTGGACTTGAAGACAATCAAATTGTAGTCAGCTGGAAAGCAGGTAAACGGAAGAGAGTTTCAAAGGTACGCAGTTCTTAGAAAGAAGCTTTGTTCATGGAATCTACGTTTAGGTCTAGGCACAGATAAAGAATGGGAGAAATTATTGATAGTGTTTACAGCCAAACGAGTGTTTCTCGTAAATGTTTGGTGAGAGGGGTGGCAGAGATGGGAACTCAGACGAGCACTTGCCATGAAAATAACAATAAAACAGGAACAGGCTCGAACGTCTCTTCTATGAGAAAGACGTTGCAGGGAAGAGAAAAGGGCATCCCTCACTAGGCTACGAAGTCTATTCTGAACTCTGTCAAGGCAAGATAAGATCTTCCTAGCAGCTCCTGTCCAGATGTGACAGCAACACTGCATCCTTGGATGTACCTGGCTCTTACATATATATAGAGAGAATTGCATCAGCAGGTAGATATCTACCGGATCGATAGAAGGATCCCATCATCTTCCCAGCGACCTTGGCAACGGATTTGATGTATGTATTCCATTTTAGAGCAGGAGTAAAATAAAGTCCAGAAGCTTGTCAAAACATGGAGCCTCCCCAAGCACAGTCGAGCACCTTCCATGGCAATAATGATAGAACAGAGAGAGATAAGCAATGCCACTTCTGTGAGAAAGTGGTTGCAGGAAGAAAAAAAGGAATCAACTTCATTCACGAGATTTCAAAGTCGATGTTGTGACTCTATTAAGAGAGGAAAGACTGCTCTCTGAATCAGTTTCTTGGATGTGGCGGCAGTATTCCATCTTTGCGAAACGTTAATCATTATATTAAAATAAAAATAAAAATCCGTTTTTAAAATCTTCAAAAACATCACTGAATTATAAATTATTGAATTTAGATAATTCTTATTATTTCTAAATAGTTGAAACTTACTTATATTTTATTGTTTTATATAATCATGAATAATAAGCCGCGGTTTTGCAATATTGATAATCTATTATTACAAGAAAATAATAATTCAATTTTATCATGGATTGATGACTCGATATCACTGAAGGCAGGTTCTTTTTTCTTCTTCTTTTCCTGTTATACTTGAAAAGAATCAACTTGCTTTAACAACAATCTCATCTTATAGTTTAAATTGGGTTGTATGATTTTACTTCTGGGCTCGAGAATTTATTTGCGTTAAAGGCTTAATTTGTTTTTGGTGCATGCATGAGCTGAAAGCCTGAAGATACTGAATTTGATTAAAAAGTCAGGTGCTTCAGGAATGATGATGATGATGATGATGATATCATTTTTAAATTATATATTTTATTTATCTTTTTTATAACTACCTGCATATTTTTCTTGTTGTTGAAATTATTTTCTTCTTTGTATTTCTATACTGTTAACATCTATATAATAAAGGTAAACGTACGCGTGTCCGCTTTGCTTCAATAATCATATATGCAAATTTATTTTTCCAAGCAAAACATGGGAAGCTTAATCTTAATAGCTAATACTAAAAAAAGATAATGGAAAGAATTTATTATTCTTTACTCACTAGGAGTAGTCACGCAGGCCATCATCAAAGATTTCTCTTTGAAAACAACTTGTGGCGTTCTCTGGAGTCTGAATAGCAACAAGTCAACCCAGATTTCCAGTACTCACCACCTCTTTCGATAACCGTTGCTGATGAATTTGCGTTATCGTAATAGCTGCTTACCATTGGTTTCACTGGAATTTGGATGGCAAAAGTACTTCCCAAGGTCCGAGTCCTTTTTTCACTCATCTAGCGGAGGTCTGGCTAGTGCTTTCTCTCCTTGGTATTTCCATCCTCATTGGCCCCTTCTTGCTTATTTGGTGTGGCGTCTGTTGTTAGTGACACACACACACACACACAAATAGAAGGAAGGTAGGGACGATGACCTGCATTTTCTTTTCTTGTGGAATCTGCTACTTTTATACTAAGCTTTTTTCCTCTCTGTAATTTTTTTTCTAATATCTACATGATGAAAGTGAACATACGTGTTTCCGTTTCACTTCTATAAACATGTATGCAGGTTTATTTTTATGAGCATGATAAGCGGAGATACATTGTTAATACCGGATCTCCAACCACCGATATCGATTACAAATAACACCCTACCTGGGAATTCCTCCTTCAAACTCCTTGGCTTAACATTCACAGGAAATATGAACTGCAACAGATACATTGAGGACATTGGGAAGGCTGCTGCAAAGAAGATGGGTTCCCTCTTTCGTGCTAAAAGATTACTCGCACCTGAGAGTATCCTGTACTTCTATAAGGCCATCATTTGCCCATGCACGGAATATTCTTGCTACGTCCGGTCTGGTGCACCTACCACTTATCTCTTCCTCTTCAATCTAATAGAACCAAAACCAAAAACAAAAACCTCTCTTCCCTCTCCCCCTTTTCCTTTTTCTCTATCTCCCCCACTTCCTGACTGGTTTCCTAACATAAAATGTACTAAACATTAATACTGTTACCCTTTTCCCTCTCCCATTACAAAACTCATTCATGTTCTGCAGGACAGGGAACAAAAACGATAAAATTCACTATAAAACAACCAAACCAAACACTACAAACTAGCGATTGAAGATACAAAGATCTTGAAGAATAGAATCCAGATAGACTTTGGTGTTGACTTTCAAGCCGACTTCAAAGATGTGAGGTGGCATGATATGGCCCTCACTTGAAACCACACCAAAGACCATAACCATTGACTGGAAACTTCATTGAGCTGTGCCCTCAAGCGTTGAACCACTCGAATTTGCATTTTGAGGGTGCTGGCAATGGTCCTGTTGTCATAACTTGGATCGGTAGAGAGCATGAGTTGTACAGTGGCGCATTTCTGTACATTGTTGAACATTGTGTCACTTTCAGACTTGGTAGAAGGCTCCTATCGCTCTTGGGATTTGTATACAACTGATCAACTAGTAGATGGTCGGCAACAGAGAAAGAAAACCGGGTTTCTGTCGAATGGAAATGGAATCATGCCGTCTTTTCCAGGGTGACAATTTATCGTGTCACCCTGTACAAACACTAGAAGAATACTCTTTTCGTGCTGAGTAAGAATCAATTCTCCTAATAGAGAAGGATTGCATCACTTTTTGTGCCCCCTTACGAAGATTAAAATATATAATGATATTAAACCTTATGTCTAGAAAACTCGTTCCATTTTTTTTTTTTTAATCAAAATCCACTACAACTCTAGGTTTGGAAATAATTGCATGGATGTGCAATTTTATTATAAGGTAACCAATTTTTATGTAGTAAACGAAGTGATAATTTCGATTACAGACCAACAGATGTGAAAGAAGTTTGATTTTTTTTTGTTTTACGGCATATCAACCCTTTTCGGGTTATTTAATGCCCAATCCGGTTATTTTGGAAGATTTTTTTATGCTTCAAGTTCTTTATATTTTCAAATATTTATTCATGGTATTTGGTTTGGTTGTTTATGAAAAATTGTTGTTTTTGTTTTTGACTTTGCAGAACATGATTGAGCTTTTCAAAGGTAGAGGAAAATAAACAATAGCATCAATGTTTGATGCATTTTAGGTTAGGAAACCAGTATCTTCAGAGAGCCTGATCAGGTAGCACCAAATATAAAAGGTTATTTTAGACAACTAAATAGTATAAAAAACAAATGAAGCATGCATGGTCCCCCGTGAGGGCACAGTTTAGCATTCCCCCCCCCATGTAGCCCCAAAATTCTCCAGAGGATGTCAAATCCTGGTGAAAATGAACAAACGGTGCAGTTTTAGGCCTTAGCATATGTAAATTTAAGTTCTGCACCATGCAAAAAAAGAAATGACTAAGTCTGTCATTCGCCCCCTCCATTTAGTCCCAAAAGTCCCCAAGGCCTTAACATATTTAAATATGAGTTCAGCACCATGCAAAACTGCTAAATAGACATACACAGAAATTTTAGACAAATATGGTAAAATAGTAAAAAAAATGGATTGTTTTTATTAACCCTAAAAGAGCCCCTGGGGCACACCCAAGAGTTATCACGAAGTATAGACAAACAAAATTATATAGAAATCAGTTAGTTATAACTTTTCAGAAAGTTTTATAAAAATCCAAGGCATCAATTTTTCTTAATAACCAGAAAAGTGCCAATTTTAGCCATCTTAACCCGAAACGCACCCCTAAGAGGGCAACCAAAGTTTTCCCGGAAAATCCGTTCTGTTGCTTTTTTACTCATATCATGTTTAATGTTTGTGCAAAATTTTAAAAATTCCAAGGTGTAGTTATTGAGAAAAGTGCGGACAGACAAACGAACAAACAGACAAGGGTGAATTTACAGGTCCACCCTCCTTTTGTTGGGGGGACCAATAAAGATGTCACAATTATTATGAACATTTTAAGTTGCATGCAGTTTCCATCTTACATCCGGGTCTTTTTACTAAGTCGAATAATTCTACAGCATGAAGGAGTTAAGGTCATTTAAAATGAACAGTTGTCATGAAAAAAGATTAAAATAGTTATAAAAATTAAAGCGAGAGAAAATAAAATAAATAAAAGTTTCAAACAGTCTACTTATAAGCATACTAGCAGGCAGACTCGACGTTGCCCGAGATTGAATAATGATCAGCGAATGTTTCACACTCCCATATTTTTATTGTTATGAAAATCGGTGAAATCACCCATTCTTAAATAAAATCGATTGATTGCCTGCTCCAGTTGGGGACCCATCGCAATGCACCAGAAGGAAGCTTCACGTGCCTCCCTGCCGTGACTTCTAATCTATATTGCAGAGAACCTACTGTTGCTTTTATAAAAACATTTTTTTATATATAATGGTTAAAATTAAAGTTTAACATGAAAAAAGTCAAGTCTCATGATTCAATTGTGTTCTAAAAAGAAATATTAATTTTGAACGTGCCCCTGTCATATCAAAGAACCTACTGTTGGTTTTATATATTGTATTGTATTATTAGGCTTGTATGGTAATAACACTTCTCAAATTCACTTATGATGTTAGGCTGTGTAAGGTAAGGGCTTTGGTCAAAATCATCTGTATCTTTTTTCATCGGATTATTTCGATTAATAATCATCGATATTTACCGAAGGAATTCCGATACAAAACCTATCTAAGAGCACTGTCAGGCACATAAAGTACATTCATGTGAAATTTCATAAAAATCTGTTCAGCCGTTTTCGAATCCATGGGGAATGAACTCACACTTGCACATAATAATGTAATAAAGATAGAGATTAATTAAAATAACAGAAATCATGTAATATTAGTCAAATAGATGCTGTTGTGATCTATATAAAACTGGTTATACCAGTTCAAATTTATACAATAATGCTGATCGGTAAGGTATGAACCTTAAACTTTTCTCTTCTTATAGGTAAAATAGCAACTTTTGTTTGATTCATTGTATACAAGAAATCATTTATGCTGACTTACCATTACTAAAAAAAAAAAAAGGATTAATTTACCATAAGACTATGTTTATAATAATAAGCTAAGGTAATTTCATGTTAGTAGATATGTTAAGTTGCTAAGTCGAATATTTCTACAGTAAGAAAGAGTTAAGATCTTTTAAAAGGAGCAGTCGTGATGACAAAATTAAAACATAAAGAAAATTAAAGCAAAAGAAACTATATAATTTCATGAAAAAAAAAACAGAATATATAAATAAAAAAAAGTTCCAAATAGTCTGCTTAGAACTTGTGAAGGTAAAAAGGTAAAAAGATAAAATGGTAATATACCTAAGTAGTTTTCTTGTGGTGCTGCCGTCTAAGAATCACCAAAGTTTATGATTGATGATCACTGTCACTTTCCTGACATTTTCTGCAGTTCTTAATAGAAACTATGTCTTCTTATTTTTATGCTTCTTTTTTTCTTCTTCTCCATCCTTTCCTTTTCTTCATCTTTTAAGATGTTCTTTTCTGCCTCCAAATCTGAATAATCAGTACTGACATCTGATCAGCTTCCAGCTGGTTCTATTTCATAGATTGAACTTTGCTGCAATATAAATCTGTCCAGTTTAAGGAAATCTTGATAATAAACGTATGTAGTAATGGGAGAAAATTTCTTCATTGGAAACTCCTCTTTTGCAGTATTTTTGTTTTTCATTCATTTTTTGGAAAGGATAGGGTAGATGTCATTTTCTCTCTCTCTCTCTCTTTCTCTCTCTCTCTCTCTCTCTCTCTTATGAGACTAAATCAGAGTTGATGGAATATGTAAGTTAAGATTTTGATATTTGTCTACAGGAATCTGAAAGAATTAATTGGAACAGGCGTATAAGAAATGTACCTGTGTAGGATTCGATTTAACAAACACTTGTTTATGACTGGAGTAGAATTACATAAGTATGAGAATAATTTTACATACAAAGAAATTTATGGCAGCGTACACGCTGTATATTCTTTCTGTGATGGGTATAGACGATTAATTTGAACTTCCTGTCCTGGTACCACGCCACTAGCTACCATAATATTATATTCTTTCTGTGATGGGTATAGGCGTTTAATTTGAACTTCCTGTTCTGCTACCGTGCCACTAGTCACTATATCATTATATTCTTTTTTATCACTAAGAGAATAAATCGATGACCACAAACGACTTAGATTAAAGTATAATATCTATTCTAACTTAGATTATTTAAAATATTAATTTATTAATACACTGGTTATATCAGAGTGATGATTCTAAGTATGGTCGCACCATACCTATATACAATTTTAAATATATCACTAATTTCATCACTACTTTTATATTTACTAGGAGAATACTCGTCTCAGGAGGGGTAATGTTTATTCCTCAAACAGAACAGTTTTTTTACCAAATATTTCAGATTTGCATTGAAGTGAATCCATGGTCGTAATACATCGATTAAGTAAGTTTCTGAATTACAAATTCTTTTTAAGATCCCTTAAACTTAAGCTTTATATTTTAGACATCTTTTTTTTAGAATAAACATCATGTAATGGTTTTGGATTAAAATCGGAATACGGATTCTTGACAGAAAGTTTAGTATCATCATATGGCGATTTTAATCTTTGTAAGAGAGACATAAAAGTGGTGCACAACTGTTCTGCTTAGGAAAGTAATTTTACTTATCCTAGGAAGAATATTCTTTTAATTGCATTAAATTATTTAATTATTGGAATTTATTTGAGATGAGTCATTTGTATATTTTATTTATTTGCGGGCTGTTATCCTCATCATGTTTAGTTGTTGTTTAACGACGTTTCGGCCAACTATTCACCTGACCTTTGTTAGGTTGTTAACTGCAACGGGATACGAATGCTGAATCTTCAACTGCATCTTCAGTAATTACTGCCTTTCATAGTTGGTGTCGTCTCACCACGTTTTGGCCAACTAATCCTCTGGTCAGCTTAGGGTAGGATTGAAACCACCATCTTCAGACAATGCTCATCTGGAACCATGGATATTCAGCATTCCTATACCGTCATGGTAAACAACCTGATGAAGGCCAGAGGAATAGTTGGCCGAAACGTCGTGAAACAACAACTATAAAGACGAGAATGATAGTCTGCAAATAAATAAAATATGCATTAAATTAGGTGTGATGTATGGAAGTTAAACCTGGTTAGCGAAAATTGAGGACATGCGTTGCATGGAGAGAACTGATATGATAATTTGATGGATGTGTGATGTAAATCTTAAAGACAAGTTCAGATCTGATGAACTCAGAGAAAGATCAAATCTAAATAGCATAGGGATATGTGTGCAAAACAGGAGACTTCGATGGTATGGCCATGTTCAAGGAATGGATGAGAGTTTTTGGGTTAGTAGATGTAGAGCAATTGTGGTAGCAGGGTCAAAAACACAAAAATGCAAGGGAAACATGGAAGGAAGTGATAAGGGTGAACTTGAGGGAAAAAGAGGGATTAATAAGGACCTGGTCAGAGATAAGTTGGCTTGCAAGTCAATTTCTAAAACCCATACAACATATGCCAACATGTAAAATAAACATTAAAATGATGACCATGGCGATGATGACGATGATGATGACGGCAACGACGATGATGGCTCAACATAAGTGTCTATTTTACCTCATGTGTTTTGGGTGGGATTTGGGGTTCGTCTATTTTCCACTGATATTTGTGTGCCGTTGAACACACTTAGTTTTGAAGTTGTTATATCCAAATACAAAAAAACATAGTTTCTTTTGTTTTGTAAGTTGTTTGTGTCAATACCCAAAAGTCCCAAAAAGCAAATTGAAAATCTCCCAAACAAGACAAAACCTAACTTTAACAGAATCCACAAAGCTTCTTCCTTAGAACTACACGCCCGTGGAACTCTGTTCCGTCTGCCTGCTTCCCACCTGACTACGACCTGGATGTCTTCAAGTCCAACGTTAACAAATTCCTAATGAACCGTCCTCTTAAGTAAACACTTCATTAAATCTCCACACTAGCGTACTGTACTTGCAATAACCCTTATCCCTGAGTGGCTTCCGGGCCTTGATAAGTCGTGACCCACCGTGTAAAAAAAAAGCAAAAAAAAAAAACAAAAAAAAAAACAAAACAAAGCAGTTTACTGAATACATTAAAAGAACAACGAAAACTAATATCGTTTTCTCATTCTCTTCCTAATTTAAATCAAAACGATGTTAGAAAAGGTAATTCCCAGTGACAGAACTGTTTGCATCGAAAAATAATAAGAACTTCTTTGTCTACAAATGATAAATTTTTCAACACAGTAAAGGCAGATAAAATATGCCAAAGGTAAACAAAGGTAAAAGAAGAGAAAAATATGCACGCATTAATAATATTTTTTTTAATATTGGAAATTTAATTCCGATAGTATATTGTAGATTATGTATTAAGTTGCTTTTTTATTGATGCTATTGTTTGCTTGGATAATATTACTAAACAAGCGATTATTTAGTCTTCAGGGCTGGATATAAACAAAGAATAACACTAAGTGAAAAATGAGAATCACAAGTCTCAGTTTTCATTTTGTGGCATTCGTTACTATTTTATATATATATTTACTGTTTATTTATAACATTTGCTCAAACAATAGTTTAGTTTTTTTACTATGAAGTATCCAGTCTTACGAATGAAATAATCGCTTTTCGCTTTCTGGAATTCATTATTTATATCCAGCCACACAAACTAAATAATTGCCGGCTTCGGAATATTACCTGCACAAAGCAATACTATGATCAAAAAAGAAACTTCGTTCATAATATACTGTACGCATTAATATACACATAAGAATATGTAGAAAAATATATATCCATGCACTTGCATTAATGTACACACACAAATGTAAAATAAACTTTGGAATAAGACAAATAGGTTCTACATAAACATGCTTATATATATATATATATATATATATATATATATATATATATATATATATATATGCATATATATATATGCATATGTATGCATATATATATATACATATATATACATATATATGCATATATATATACATATATATGCATATATATATATACATATATATGCATATATATATACATATATATACATATATATATGCATATATATACATATATATATGCATATATATACATATATATATGCATATATATACATATATATATGCATATATATGCATATATATACACACACATATATATATGCACATATATACATATATATATATGTGCATATATATGTGCATATATATATATATATATATATATATATATATATATATATATATATATATAAAGGGTATATTTGGGGAGCAAGCCTACTTTTATACACACTCCATTGAAGATGATTAAAAAGAATTGCTACAAGTGTCATATCAGTCTTTCTCGAGATATCTGCCAAGTAGAAATAAGCTGATGGTTTTTGTCTCCCCTGCCACTTTTTTTGCTCACGTTATCCCAAAAAATCTAAGGAAAGACACAACCATCTGCGAACATGAAGAGTATAATATAATGCAACTCTGCTGAGTACTGCCCAACCAGTGCAGCTTGTAAGATCTTGCAGAATACGACAAAAGTGCAACGGACTGCATAGAAAATGTGTGAACCTACCCGATATGTTCCATAAAGGGAAATATTTGTTTGGAATAGCTGAGTAGCCTTGGCTGCAGTAATCGAATAATGCAATCCAGTAAACCGTCTTAATGAACGGTTGGTAACAGTCGTAACTGATATGCTCAAGCTTAAGGCTTTCAGTGTATCTTTCGACATCTCTCTCCGGCTGCCATATCCGTCCGTATTTATGGATGTATTCATGTGTATTACATTACTATCATACGACCATATGCTTCAAAGGTACATAAAGAAGAGCAGACAAAAGCATTGATCAATTTCTACGTAAAATATATCCAATGCAAGCCCTTCTTATGCCATTTTATACAAAAATCATGAGGCGACACTTATGGCCATTCTTTGTCTGTAGTTCCCAATGAAATGTGTGTACAGATTCATTTAATATCTACGTATAAAACAAATATGTTTACAAAAAAAAAACATGCAACTTAAGGATGATTGATGTCCATAACAAAACATTTTTTTTAATTAAAAAAAAATTCATTTATCACTTTCCAGGAAATATTGTCTTGTAAAATTTATGATTTTGCTGCCAAATTCTTGTAAAAAGTAAATTCTTGCCTTTCTCGAGTAGAATCAATATTTCATCATGGGATACTTATCTATTCAAAAAATGAGATGGTCCAATCGCTGAAGACGCAATGTTAAAATATAATTGTGGATTATCTAACGTTACTGTGTGCCAACGATCTTAATTTTATTCCTTTCTGAATGAACTGAATAATAAATAGAATTCTGTTATTAATGACTTTAGATTGACATTCACTTTTTATTATTCAAACAATATTTAGTCGATAATTATTTTGCAAATTAAATTGAAGAATTAAATATTTACAATAAATGCACTAACTAAAAGAGTCGTTTTATTTATTCAAAAATTTCTTTAGCTAGCAAATAATTTTATGTTAAGAAGAAAGTGAAGACAGTAGGTAAGAAACCATGGAATTTCTATAGGATTCTACTTGTACAAGCATGTTTTATGAAGATAAACTCTTACATATAATAATATATAATATAATATAATAACCTCTAATATAATATGATATAATATAATAACCTATAATATAATAACATATAATACAATAGCATAATATAATATAATAACCTCTAATATAATATGATATAATATAATAACCTCTAATATAATAATGTTAAAGTAACAATAATAATGTCTTATATTAGACCTTTAATTCATTTATAAATACTTTGTCTGGGTATCTTTTATTTAAATCTGCATTTAATATTATATTCCTAGATGCATATCAGCTCTCTGACTTGATTATAAACAGCAAGCATGTCAGTGAAGAAATGAATCTGTTTCTTTACAGCATGTATTCAAATCATTTTCCTGTGTAATTCGGAGCTGCGCACATTGACCAAAACACCAGAATACAATATTGATGCTCATCAAAGGAAGCTGCTGAGAAAAGTTATACAAGTCAGCTGGTCAAGAACAGTCTCGGACATTTGCAGCAGAGCAAAACCATGGAATACTATTATCTAATTTATAAAACTCACTATGGTTGTCTGTCTGTTTCCATATTTTCAAACTTTATCTCTTCCGAAACTAAAAGACGCAGAGCGGCGTTAGGGGCCACAAATAATTGTATTTTTTTTATGGACCGTTCTTTCATGGGTCTTTAGCCAGTTAAAATAGCTTTAAGGGGCCAAAAAAGGGGTAAAAATTGAAAAACTCGTTATACATTCTGTACATTCCTCTTAGTTTATTTTTAATCAATTTATATGTGTGTCACATCGGTACAGTGGTAACGTCACCAGCTTTCAATGCTACAGTTTTGCTTTCGCTTTCGATTCTAGCTGATGGCATCCAAATACTTTTTTGTTTACTTTTGAAATTATGTCTCTATAATAATATATACAAAATCTGGACAAATTAAAATATCATATTTAAGCGTATTTTACTCCCGGGCAAAGCCGCTTCCCTCCGCTAGTACTAAATCAAAGGCTGCCATGGTTTGGTCATTTAATGAAATTTATCAGAAATATCTGCAAGTCAAGCATTTCAAAGCCTTCATAAAGCCTACTAAAACGATTACCATGGACAATCAAAAACGACACGTGAGAAAAGAATTCTAATATTATAAAACTTCCACCTTAAAAACGATGCAAATAAAACCGTCGATAGCCTCAAATTTGCATGTTCTGGCAGAAATGACTGGAGATCTGTTGTAAACATGATGATGATGATGATGATGATAATGATAATTATAATGATGCTAACAATAATAATGTTAATGATGATGCTAACGATGATGATGGTGTTTATGATGATGGTTATGATGTTAACGATGATGATTATGATATTACTGATGATGATGTTAACGATGCTGATGATGTTAACAATACTGCTGCTGATGATGATTATAATGATGTTAACGATGATGTTAACGATAATGATGTTAATGATGATGTTAACGATGATGATCATCATGATGTTAACGACGATGATGCTAACGATGATGATGATGTTAATAATGATGACCATGTTGATGTTAACGATGATGATGATAATGATGATGTTAACGATGATGATGATGATGATGATGATGATGATGATGATGATATTAACGATGATGATGATGATAATCTCCCTTATCATTTCTGGATTAGTATTATTAAACTAATCTCGTTTTCAGCAGAGATGTATTAACATAAGTTCCTTGGTCCATCTTGCTGATTATATATTTAATTCTATAGTGTCTATCTAGTTGATTTAAGATGCCCTTGTAACAAAAAAGACGTTCTTATTGTTAGCATACATTTAAGATGCTCTATAAAATATATCCAAACTACTGAGATCGATAGATTTTAATATTCATTGTACCGGCCTTTGACATCCGATCAATTTACCTTGAAATATGTTGTGAAAATATCTACAAAATTTGATGAAACTCCAATCCTGTTGAACACATAACTCAGAATTGTTGATTGTATGTCATCAAGACTAGGTAAAAATTACAATTATAAATGATATTTATGTCAAAAAATAAAATTGAAATCATTACTTTCAGAAGGTAGAACGTCGTTTACAAAGGCTTTTTATTTAGAAATAATCATGCTCTAAAAGTGATTATAGACAATATTCTAAATCTATCGAGTTTTTTTCACTATGATTTATTTCTGGTAAAATATACTCGAATTTGGGATTACCAAGATAATAACATAGTGCAAAAGGAGTCACAATAAAAATTACTTTCTTCGATTCTTTTTGGTAATTGTCCTAAAAACAACACTGAAACTAAATCAAACAATAAGTGAATTTTTGATGACATTTCCTTTACTTTTTTGTTTTCTTTCTTGGTGTCTTTTGTATTTTGATGTTCATCGTATTAAATTAGTCGCTAAAGAGAGAGAGAGAGAGAGAGAGAGAGAGAGAGAGAGAGAGAGAGAGAGAGAGAGAGAGAGAGAAGAATGTTGTAGGAGGGTATCCAAAATTTGTTAAAGGAGAAAGATACGTTTCACAAGAAAAATATTACACGCCTTATTTTTTGTTGGATCCAATATAATATAATAATAAATACGAAATCTACATTAATGAAAATATCATATTTAAGTATATTTTACGACCGGGCAATGCCGGGCGGCCTGCTAGTTATTGATAATTCTGTTTTATTTATTTATTTATTTTTTGTAATCACAAATCTATATATTACTACGATAGCATGTGTATTATTTTGTGTGTCACGCCTACATCTTTTTTTTTTTTTTCTTGCGTCGTTTAATTGTTATGACCTTCTATTTCGGGAAATAAATAATTTTACCAAGAATTCTTCATTAGTTTTGGTTACGGTTTCGATTAGAGATGATGGCACTCAAGTTATCTATTTTTTTTTATAAATGATTTTACCAACAATTCTTCCTAAGTTTTGGTTTCCGTTATAGCTGAAGGAATTCACGTTTTATATATATATATATATATATATATATATATATATATATATATATATATATATATATATATATATATATATAATTTTTTTTTTCTTCATAAGTTTGGATTTCTGTTTTAATTCAAATTGATGCACCCAGGTCATATGGATATATATTTTTTTTATTTTTGAAACCACAAATTTATAATATATAAGAATCTATAGAAAATTGAGTCTATAATAATATATACAAAATCTGCGTAAATTAAAATATCATACTTAAAAGTACTTTACGATCAGGCTAGGCCGGACGTCCCTGCTAGCTTAGATAAATACTTTTGCAGTTTTAATAAAGGAGCTACAGTAATATCAGGCCGTTTCCATTTATACTGAATATCCACAGAATGCCAACATCAATATATTCCATATGAAAGAATCCGCTGTGAAATTTCCACAGATCCTGCTAGTAACTCATAAATTTATGACCACTGATATTCTGTTACATTAATCACATGCTAAATTAAATATTATTTTTGTATTTATTGCTGATAGTTTGTAATAGGAATGAAATGATCATGTGGTTATTGTATGGTTTACACGTTGAATGTCAGAAAAATCTTTAAGTATTTTCTGTATTATCATGTTTGGTTTTCTGATAACACTTGAACTAACACCAAAACGTTGTTCTTCGAAATGTCTTATTTCTTAAGAAGTATTCTCATGAGAGAAGAAACAATGAACCGATTTACACTCGTTATAATATTTTGAATTAGCATTCAAAATGTGCGCATAGAAATTATTACTAATTATTACAAATTATGTGTTATATTTTGTCACAGGTACCTGTTTTAAATCAGATATTAAATTATTATTATTATTATTATTATTAATATTATTATTATTATTATTATTATTATTATTATTATAATAACATATTAAATATTAATTCATTTTATTTTTGTATTTAGAGGTGCTAGTTTGTAGGTTGAAACGGAATGATATGATTATTGTATGTCAGGAGGGGGAAAAAACCTTCAGGTCTTGTCTCTATTATCGTACTTGATTTTCTAATGGCATTTGAATTGACATCAAATTATCATTCTTGGAAAATGTCTTATCTCTTAGCAATATTCCCATAAAAAGAGAAACAATGAACTAATTTACGCATCATTTTTTTAAAGTTATCATTCAATAATTACAAAGAAGTAAAAAAATATACGAAAGCAGAAGAAAAACAACAGAAAAAAAAAATCTATAAAAACAAAACAAAACAAAACAAAACAAAAAACTACTTCACTTTCCCACTTCAAAAATGCAACTGAACATATATATATGCACATACATAAGATCAGACTTAGGCAAATCTGTATTAGACAATAGCTAGAATAAATGTATGTGTATATCACCTGGTAAGTCTTGGAATTCTAGAGCCATATGTTTCGGCAGTCTCAAGTGGTTGTTATGGGTGGCAAGTTGAAACATTTGCCTACCTGGAATACAGAAGAATAAACGACATTTACATTTTCATAAAAACCATTAAAATGTTTCGATTAGGTAATAAAGATTTTAAAATGAAAGCAAAATTATAAAAGGAAAAAAAATATTGATTTTAAAAGCATTTCCAAATTTCACTGTTTAACAAATTATTTAAAACAGGGCTTACAAACATGTTTAATCGCAACAAACTGTATATTTATACAACAGCAGAAAATAAAAACGTGTAAAAACAAAGACGCATCTAAAATAGACATTTACTATTGGTGTCCTGCTCATGGAGCACTAAACCATTAGACGATTCTTCAATGAGACAACTCATTATCTTTCAAAAATAATTTTCTATTTGGTTTGATGAATGATGTCATCATCTTGTGACGTCATCCAGTGTGCATAGTTATACTCTCTGTTTAGATGGATGAATCATCCTGTCTTGAGGTCATCAGTAGTGATGGGATGATTCCAATATTTTTTCCGATTCCGATACAATTACCGATTCTGTACTAAATTCCCGATTCCGATTCTTTAGAAATCTCTAAATATTTAAGTATATAGTTGTATTTTTTTCTCTGATTACCTTAAAAACACACATATTAAATACCCAAATATTTTCCTAAATGTAAAAATATACTTGTGGGGTACGATCTATCGATTTAAGCGTCACTATTCGTTTAAAATCAATAAATATTTATTATTTTATTATTATTATTAGTATTATTACCAGCAATGGAAGATTTTGCTTTAAACAAAAGCAAATAAAAAAGACAATTAAAAGAATCGTTTTGGCATCGGAAAAGCGGTACAAATTTTTCCGATTCTGATACCCTCAAATATTCCAATTTTTCTAATTCCCGATTCCGATTAATCGTTCCAACACTAGTCATCAGTCATGACGCCGTTCATAGTGCACGGAGACAAATAATATAACAAAATGCATACAGTTTTAATAGTATGAAGGAAAGAAATATTCTTCTTTTCGTAGGAGCCAGTGGTTCATGTTTTATTCCGGCCGAATGTGGAGAGAAACAACTGCATATTTTTTCATTTATGTTTGTTTTGCTTGCGGATCAAGACACGCAGACGATTATTTTTCTTTTTATATAAAACCTCAATCATTTTCTTTTTCGACAAGTTGTTCTGATTTAGAATCAATCAGATGCAGAAGAAGGACATCTATGTTAAGAGGAGAGACATACAATTATACTTAAACTATTTCTTAGGACTAGAACTTATACTTGATTCTTTGGCACATACAATCAAGAAAATGGCCCCGGTAATACCAAAGCATCACCAATCTTATGTACTGCTTAAACTAATTAAGTAGTTATAAGAAGGACTATAGGAAGGTTATTAAAATTCATAAATAAAAGTAATGTTGTCGAAATGGTTGGATTCGAACTTAGCACCCTGAAGTTGTCAATATACCCAATTCACCACTGACAAAGTTTTGTTTTAAAGAACAGTAAAACAATGAAGAACAGTAAAAATAAAATTGGGAATTTCACAAAAGAATTTGAAGAATTTCCAGAAATTTATAGGACCCTTTGCCTTTCTTGAAATCATCCAATATCATTTACAGATTGGTGGAATGGGCGAGTAATAGCTATGTACAAAAATGTCCCTATTTACAATGCCTCCCCTCGGGGCAGAGTTAGACACCAGGGTCGTTTTTTAATGTGGAGAAAAGGAACAAAAAATGTAAAAAAATTTAAAAAAATGTTCTGCTTTCTATTTATAGGAAAAAACAATAACCCTGGATATTCAAATTACGTGGGGTGATATATAACATATATAATATTCAAACTATCTCCTTTTCTCTTATTTTTAACTAATGGGACGAATACTTGATTCTTTTGGGGCATACAATCAAGAAGTTGTGTTCAAGGAATCTTTTTATTGCTTTTCTTTTTCTTTATTTTTATAAGTAGCTAGGGAATAAACATTTTTGAATCTCAAACTTTATTTGAATTAAAGTTAAAATTTCTTTTCTTTTTTTATTGTTAGTTTTCTTTTAATCTATTCCACATGGGAAAAAAGCGGCAAACATTGGAAGTTGGAGTACTTTGGATCATAAGACAGCGAAACGGCTGATGATAGTGTTTATAATAAGGTGGAAATGGCTATAAATAAAAAAATAGTTAAAATGACCAGGAATGGAGAGAAATAACACAAGTATTTGTATCATAATACGACCAAATATTTTATGTCGATTGAACATTCTTATATCAGAAAAAAATTATTATGCTTAAATATGATGAACAAACGTTTCACACTCCCATATTTTCATTGTCATCGAAACCAGTGCAATCGCACATTTTTCAATCAAATCGATTGATGCCAGCTTTAATTGGGGACCCATCGCGGTGCACCTGGAGGAAGTTCTACATGCCTTAGCCCACAATACATTGGAGTCTACATTGCGCTATAGGGAACCTACTGTTGATTTTATAAAATCATTGTTTATACATAACTAGCCTGGGTGCCCGGGGTTGCCCGGGTGTTCGGGGGGTGTGTGTTGGGCAAAAAAAAATTTGTAGTAGGCAAGCAGGCTCGAACCCACACCGCGATAGAGGAAAAGAACGTGAAAAACAAAAAACGTGACGTCTTTGCTGTTGCGCCCATCGCCAAACTGGAAATGGCGAAGGTTTAAATTAAGGCTAGTCAATCGAAAATAGGTGATAATTTTCGAAAATATCGGCGAAAATAGCGACCCCCAATTGAGGGTACAGAAATTAATATTTTTAGCCAATTTTTATTTGTTGTCCGAGGGGTCCAGTTTCAAAACGATACCAATCTTGTGAAAACAGTCGCCTCTGTCGAAAGTTTTGGGCATACATACATACATACATACATACATACATACATACATTTAAACTGACAGGTGAGATTCATATTATATATGTCTTACCTTAAAGTTTAAAATGCAAAAGTCAAGTATAATAGTTCAATTGTGCTCTAAACAGAAACAATACTTTCGAACACGCCCCTGTCATATCAAAGAATCTACTGTTGATTTTATATGTTGGGTATTTCGACTTGTGTGGTAATAAAACTTCTCAAATACACTTGCTTTGTTAAGCTGTTTAAGGTGTAAACTTTGGTCAAAATCGCCTGTTTCTTCTTTCAGCGGATTATTTAGATTATCGATTCTTGATACTTATCGAAGACATTCCGATACAAAACCTACCTAAGAACACTGCCATGTGCAGAAAGTATCTTCGTGTGAAATTTCATAAAAATCGACCCAGCCGTTTTCGAGTCTATAGGGAGCAAACTCACACACACAGAGAAAGTTCCTTTTTATATGATAGTAGAGATAGACATAAGACTGATTTAATTTAATCCACCACCATTACTATCTCCCTCCCCTGCTTTAAAATCGCAAAATTAATGAAAATATTCAATGTTTAACACGTAGCTTTCTTATTTAATAAAACAAATATTTGTGATGTGTTCGTTACTTACTTTTGTTGAAAGTGAAAATGTTTAAAACTGTAATTAAAAAAAAAAAAAAAACGGAACAAAGAAAAAGCCTGGGTTCTGAAAAGTTAATATATTGATAGTTTTCTGGTTTTTTTTTTTTTTTCAGCTTGCCAATCATTTAGTGACTTGTTTTATTCTGTTTGTTGTTTGAAAAAAAAAAAAAAAAAAAGAAAAAAAAAGAAAAAAAAGAAAAAAAAAGAAAAGAAAGTCTTCTTCATATAACTTTTTTGTTTCTTAAAACACAAAAACTCTCTCAACTGATATTTTACATGCTTATTTCGGTATACAACAAGTGCAACTGAATTAGAGAAGATAACCAGTTTGTGTATAAGAAATCTTAGACAATAGAAACGGACGAGAACTTAGACGAGAGGAAAGTACACTTGGATGGCTATTGAGCTTGGGTTTGTTATTTTTGTGATAACATCGACAACAAGAATGGTGCTGATGCGATAATTAGGATGAGAATTAGGAGTGGACGGACCTTCTGCCATCTACTAACCAAGGCGAACATAACTGCTTGATCAAAGGAAATATCTATCAGGTATATTTGCTTAGAGTGATGAAACCCGGGTCACTGAAGGTTGAAAGTATATGCTGCATAGAGAGAAATGATATAGGAATGATACAATGCGACAATAGAGATTGATGTGAATGTTTAAATACGATGTTTTAATTCATGCAGATAACGTGTTTATTATTACAGAGCCAATTCTTTATTGATTATTATATTTATTGTACCTAATATATAGGTGAGTCGTTTCTGAAATTTTGAGATGAGGGTTGATTGTTCGTATTATTTGGACTACTGTTCATTGTCATTTTCACAACGTTTTAGTCGATGTAACCTCCGACCTTCTTCGGGTGTATCTTGTCGAACTCGGGAATTTGAAAGGAATTTTGAATGGAACCAGTTTATTTTATTTTATTTTTTTTATTACATTTTCACCCCAAATAAGGCACATTGCCACTTTGGTGTAGGGGCTACTATCAGGGGCAACAACTACTAGGGTACTATGTAGAGATTTGAGCAGCAAGATGTCGGTTCACGTTACACTTGAACTTCTGCACGCTGGTACTGTTGGGGAAGCAGGGACCTGGAATGGAATGGAGTCTAGCGGTTCTGGGGAAGAAACTATTGGAGTAAAAAGCTCTTTTACATCTAGGGATCTCTACAGTGTGGGGGTGGGATTTAGCAGCCTGTCGGGTTTGTAAGGGTGCTCACGTCGTGGGGGCACAAGTGATTGCAGTTCGTCAGAGCATTCACCACTAAAATACTTGTAGAAAAGGCAGAGGGATGCAACATTTCGTCGATGGGACAGTCTGAAGCTTAGATGCCAGTTCAGGGCCTATCAGGTTTGCGACTCTCTTTTGAACCTTGTCAAGGAGCGAGAGACTAGTAGCAGATGCACCAGCCCAGATGTGACAGCAATACTCCATACATGGATACTTCATGGGGGAAGCGTGCTATTGTTCCATCAGCACGACTGGCCCTAAGCAATTCGCAATCATATTTTTTTAGTTGCTTACACTGAGAAATGAACCTTCAGAAGAATATCACATTTACAATTGATTTTTCCAAGTACTCTAACCACTGCGCCACGGGTCCTCACAGATAGTTCTAGTGCGAATTTCGGGAGCCTTTAACCTATTTTCTTCCTAGTTGTAAATATCACTATTTATTACTAATTATGATTACTTTATATTACTATAAATATTACTGTATATTCAAGCACGTCAGAGTTAGTCTTTTTCCGAATTTTCTGGATATCTTTTCCATTCGCCGAGCGATCTTTCTTTTTTTTTCAGCTGGCATGTTGTATAAAATGACACCGAAAAGTTGTTGTTGAGCCATATTCTTCTCAAGCGCTTTCTATCGGTGCATCCGATTAACACCAGGAGCGATGGTTGTAGTTTTAGTTTTCTTTTCCTTTGAGGCTTAGTATATATATATATATATATATATATATATATATATATATATATATATATATATATATATATATATATATATATATATATATATATTAAAAGGTGAGTGCAGGATGATTAGAGGCGAATTATTTCTATTTTTAATTTCGATTTTCTTATTTTATTGTTTATTTATTTAGTTTCTTGTTATTAAATAATGTTAGTATATTTGTCACGGTGTTAAATGAGATCCGGTAAAAAAGGGCTGTAGTTTTTTTTTGATAAGTATTGCTTCTAGTAATTTTAGTCGTCGTGTGCAATTCTTAAGGTATCCAATTTTAGTATTGTTCGTTAAGATATTTTTAATGTCGGACGACTGTAAGTTTTTATCATGGGATGTTAGGTGTTGTTTTATAGTATTACTATATATATATATATATATATATATATATATATATATATATATATATATATATATATATATATATATATATATATAGTCATCCACATACAGTACTATTTCGCTGTTTCACAGCTCATTAGTGCGGCTAGACAAGCAACTACAAGCTAGGATCGAAACCTGATCGCCCAAACGACAGTTGGAGCTTCTAACCGTTGCGCTATATGGCTGCTGCTATGTGGGCAGTGAATTAACAATGTTTTGACATTGTCCAAATACCTAAGCTTAATTTGTTTTACACAAAGAGCATCGCTTCATACGCTAATGGTAATTTGTATATCACTTCCCAATATGCTCAACCTAAGATAGGGAGCTTTATAGTCGTCCACATACAGTACTGTTTCGCTGTTTCACAGCTCATCAGTGCGGCTAGACAAGCAACTACTTCAAGCATTATAGTCATTGTTTACTTATTACTGTATATATTATCTTAAGATGAAAACGTTAGTCCAAAGAATCTAAATAATACGAATACCCAATTATCATCTAAAAAGATTAAAAGACGTAATTATTGCTGTTGACCTAGGGAAATGCCTATAAGGTTTCTTTGAATAGAGTGATGATATATGAAACCCGGTCAGTGATAGTTGAAAGTATGTGTTGCATCGAGAGAAATGATATAGGAATGATTCGATGTATGTGTAATGAGAAGTTTAGCTGTGATGATTTCATAGGAAGATTAAATGATGACCGTATAAAGAGAAAAGCCATTGGTTTGGTTACATGGAGAGGATAGACAAGAGTGCTTGCATTAGTAGATGCAAAACAATTAGCAGGGAAAATATGGGAGATAGATAAATAAGAATCTCCAGGTGAGAGATAGGTTAATTTGGAAGTTAATTTCTAAAAAACCTTCCAGCATGTACATACAGTTGTTGTCATCATCATTGCTTTTTTATTTTTTTATTTCTATAGAAATCGCCTTAGACAGAGCATGAATCCACCGCAAGGAGCTAAAAAATACTACTTCAAGGTTAAAAACCAGCCAACCAATGATAAGTGTCAGATGGATAGATTCTGACCCGGAAAACCATAATTCCTCCCACTTTGTCAGAAACGTCATGAAATGTGAGAACTAAAGAACAAAATAAGGAGTTTTTATTATCATTATTCTTAATAGGAATTTTCACACAAGCCATCATCAAAGATTTCTCTTTGAAAACAACTGTGATGTTCTATGGAGTCTAAGTGACAACAAGTCTCCCCAGATTTTCAGCACTCTCCACTTTCTTTCGATAACTGTTGCAAATGAATTTGCATTATCGTAACAACCGTTTAACATTGATTTCCCGCTGACAACGACAATTAGTCTTCACTAGAATCTGGATGGCAAGAAGCTTTCCCAAGGTCCTCCAGTTCTCCCCGCATTCATCCAGTGGAGGTCTGGTTAGTGCTTTCTATTCTTGGTCTTTCCATCTTCCTTGACCTTTCACGACTACTTGGTGTGATGCTGACACTTCTTCTTCTTCTTCTTCTTATTATTATTATCATCATCATCATCATCATCATTTGCATGTTGGTTTTCATTACAATTCTCTAACAATTTCCATACATCATTATCTTCTTGAAGTATATCTCTAGCTTCATAAATTCACCCTTTGTGAGACTTTAGGAAGTCAATTATATTTTTAAATCTCTGTAATAATAAAAACATGAGACAAGATCTTGTATGTCTGCTTGTTTCTCGCATATACGAAACTTTAATAAATACGTATTGAATTATTGTTTATTTACTAATGAATATGATTTTTGGAAAATCAAAAAGAACATAAGACTAATAACGGTTTATCATTGATTTCCTGCTGGCAACGACTATTATTCTTCACGAGAATGTTGATGACAAAAATCCATCCGCCTGTTCTACAAGTACTTTAACGGTGAATGCTCTGACGAACTGCAAGTACTTGTACCCCCTAGACGTAAATACCCCCAACAGACCCAACAAGCAGCAAAATCCCACCCCTTTACAGTAGGGATCCCTAGATGTAAGAGTGCCTTTTACTCCAGTAGTTTCTCCCCAGAACCGCTAGACTTTGGAATTCTCTTCTGGATCCCTGCTTCCCCAACTGTACTGACATGCAGAAGTTCAAGTGTAACATGAACCGACATCTTGCTGCCCAACTCCCTACATAGTAACCCTGTAATTTATGTCCCTGATAGTAGCCCCCTACATCAAAGTGGCAATGTGCCTTGTTTGGGGTGAAAATGTAAAAAAAAAAAAAAAAAGACAAAACTAACTTTAAAAAATCTTATTGAAAAACATTGTAAAAAATGACTATATTCTGGATTATATTTCTGTAATTCCTCTACTCGGTAATATATCCCTGCCACGACAGTGATGAAGAACATAAATAGTTTATAATAAACTACATCAGGTCGCACGGTTTTACTATATATTTTCCCTCCCGAGTATTGAATAACTTCTCAGAAATAGACGGTGAAAGCATTAGATGAATTCGATATGCCTATGAATAGAATAATTTGGAAGACTCCAAGGATAATTACACGGTGTCCAGTGAAAGTTATGAATGTGCATTTTACAATGAGGTTGGCCTATTCTTAGTTTTGGAAAGTGTGAAAATGGTGGAAACAGAATGTTAAGACAATCATATTTCTAGCAATATTTTCAAGTGCTAAAAGAAGGCATAAACGTGATTCAAGATAGAGGTTGCCAAGATCGCTAGAAAAATGGTTGGATCACTCTACCGCTCCAGTAAGTATCTCACTCCCGATGCCATCCTCTATCTGTATAATAGTCAGGCAGCCCTACAACGGAGTACTGTTGCCATACCTGGGCAGGCGCTGCTCAGCATGCCCTATCCTGCCTTGATAGAGTTCAAAACCAGCTTTGAAACCTAGTAGGCGATGCCCTGTTTTCTTCCTGATCTTTCTCACAAAAGAGATGTCGCCAGCCTGTCTCTGCTCTATCGCTATTTTCATGGTAAATGCTCGTCTGAACTCCAATCTATGATTCCCGCTTGCCAAATTTTCACAAAAAAACACTCGACTAGCTAAAACCACTACATATGAGTTTTCCCTATTCTCTATCTGTGCCTAAATGTAGACGCAAATTCCATGAACAGAGCTTCTTTCTCAGAAATACCCGCCTTTGGAACACTATTCCGCTGGCATGCTTCCCGGCTGAATACAACATAATAGCCTCCAAACCTTATGTAAACAAGTTCTTATTAGGTCGTCCTCATAAAAAAACAAATTCCACCCAATTTACATCATTAAGGATTACATCACTACCACCTTACATCCATTAACCCTTATCCTCGGGTAGCCTTCGGGCCTTGATAAGCGATGATCCCCAAGTAAAAAAAAAAATAAACAAAAAAAAAACAGATATATAACTAGAGTGATTGAAAACACATAATATTTTGACTGCATCAGCAGGGAAAACAAAACTGTAATCATCCTGAAAATCATTCACACAAAAGTCGAGCCAGAAAAGTAGTAACAGCGATTTTTGGAAGACATCTTTAAAAAAATGTCTCTTAGTCACACTTTGGTCTATTGAAAAAAAAATATGGGTCTTAATATTGGCACAACATAATATTTCTAAGTCAAATATTTATGATATTCAATAAATTTAATTCATAGATTAAGCAAAACTTCCTCAATTTTGATTTCCTTTGAAGTTCGATCTTAAGTTGATGCTTTAAATTTTAGACATTTTCTAGAATGAAATTTGTGCAATGGATTTTAATAAAAATCGGAATAAGGATTTTAGATATAAGGTTTAGTAGAATTACATGTTGATTATTATCTTCATAAAAGGGACATCTGCAAAGAAGGTTGGCTCTCTCTACCATGCTAGAAAGTTACTTGCGCCTGACGAACTACAAGCACTTGTACCTCCTCGACGTAAATAATTTCCACATAAGCCATCATTAAAGATTTCTCTTTGAAAGCAACTGTGGTGTTCCACAGAGTTTAAGTGACAACAAGTTTCCCCAACTTTCCAGTATTCTTTCGATAACCTTTGCAAATGAATTTGCATTATCGTAATAACCGTTTATCATTGATTTCCCGCTGGTAACGACTATTCTTCATTAGAATCTGGATGGCAAAAAAGACTTCGCCAAACCTGACAAGCAGCTAAATCCCACCCTACACAGTAGAGATCCCTAGGTGTACGAAAGCCTTCTACTCCAAGAGTTTCTTCTCCAGAACTGCTAGACTTTGGAACTCCCTTCCGGGATTCTGCCTTCCCAACTGTACTGACATGTGTTCAAGTGTAATGTGAACATACATCTTGCTACTCATCTCCCTTTATAATATCCTTGCAACGTATGTTTCCCTAACAGTAGCCCCTACTTTAAAGTGGCACTGTACCTTGTTTGGGGTGAAAATTGAATTAAAAAATATATCAGAAATTATCGCGAGAAGCAAGGGAAATTAAATATTAATAGATATTTATAAATGGCAAATAAGAACGCATAAGCAATAAGAAATCAAATACAGGAAGTCGTAGAGTGTTGGCTTTGCAGTTAAGCTTATTGTTAATTCCCTAAAGGTTTTTTTTATTTTTACATTTTCACCCCAAACAAGGCACATTGCCACTTTGATGTAGGGGGCTACTATCAGGGACATAAGCATCAGAGGTACTATGTAGGGAGTTGGGCAGCAAGATGTCGGTTCACGTTACACTTGAACTTCTGCATGTCAGTACAGTTGGGGAAGCAGGGACCCGGAAGGGCATTCCAAAGTCTAGCAGTTCTGGGGAAGAAACTACTGGAGTAGAAGTGTTTTTTTTATTGTTTTTTTTTTTTACACGGTGGTCACTACTTATCAAGGCCCGGAAGCCACTCAGGGATAAGGGTTATTGCAAGTACAGTACGTTAGTGTGGAGATTTGATGAAGTGTTTACTTAAGGGGGCGGTTCATTAGGAATTTGTTAACGTTTGACTTGAAGACATCCAAGTTGTAGTCAGGTGGGAAGCAGGCAGATGGAACAGAGTTCAGTGTGCTAAAAACTGTTTTGTTCAGGTAATAATTTTTTTTTTAATTATTCTACTTAGATTATAAAATAACTGTCTGAATGTTATGATTGAATTTAGCATTATATTCTGAATTATTAGAAACAATTCCACGATTTTCAGGTTTTCATGTTCAAGAATAAACTAATGATAAAAAATATTCAGTTTTTTTTTTAATCAGATTTACCAATCTTGTTTCGTTCAAAGCAAATAACAGAAAGTAAAGCTTTAAAAATAACGCCTGCTTCATTAAGAGCTTTTCTGTCCTGGAGGTGAAACAGAATCAAAGTCAAGTCATAAGCACCGTTCATTTGTGTTACATTATTATAAATAGAACAAATTAGTTTATTTCTATTTTTCTGCGAGTCGTCTGCCCTTGTTTACTAGTAAAGTCATTAAACTTTCTTCTCGTTTTTATTTTTTTTGCCTGTGATTTGTACTTAAAGTCATTTGTGTATAGGTAACTGGAACTTTCATAAGAAATGCAAAATGTTAGTTAATTTTGAGGAGGTGGCTCTGGTGAAGGGCATAATGGTACAGACTGCTGACTTTGAATAATATTGAATAAATAGCACCCCTTTCACTGTGGATTGTAATAACTTCAACGTAGTCCATTTTGTGAGCACCTGGCGCTAAATATTTCCCAAATATTAGGGAAACCAATGTCAATGCATATATATATATATATATTAGTGATGGGACGATTCCCATATTTTTCTTGATTCCGATACAATTGCCGATTCCGATTCTTTATAAATCTCTAAATATTTAACTATAAAAGTGTTATTTTGTCCCGATTACTGTAAAAAACACATCTTAAATGTGCCAATATTTTCTCAAACGTAAAAACACACTTGTGAGGGGGTGATCTAGAGATTTTAGTCTTACTCTTACTGTAAACAGAGGGAATGCCTCTTGGGTTTTAGTGTGATTAATCTCTAGAATTTGAGAGTCATATAACGTTGCTTTATTTTAATCGATTTCCCCCATTTTAAAATGTTTTTTTCCCCACACATAACGTAACGCAACGTAATTTTATTTTAAATTGTACAATTTTCGACCCCCCCCTCTTTTTTTTTAATACAAAAATCCCCCGATACAGTTTTGAGAAAGCAAGGGCGAAACAGGTCAGCTGACTCTCCCATTTTTTTCTTTTCTCCTCTTCATCCCTTTTACTTTAAAACGTTTTTAATCATGAATTATAAAAGTCTTCCCTTGATGATCGCAATATATTATGTATAGATTTCCAGTTATGACTTGAACAGTACACATCACGGAATATCCCGTGTAGCTTCCTTGATATATATATATATATATACACACATATGTGACTTTAGATATATATATATATATAGAGAGAGAGAAAAGTATATATAGTTATCTACAGACACATATTTCATCATCTCTATTACTCATCAGTGTGGTTATGCCTCGTGAGATTCAAAACCGGTATGATACCATACAATTATATTATTAATACAACTAAAATAACAAAGGAGCTACTTTTTAATTGCTATACTGAGTGTCACAGCTTATCAAAGTCCAGAGGCCACGTGAAATTAAGAGCTAACAAGTCTCCGGTGAGACAACACCGTGATGATCAGTTATGGTGGAAATTGATTATTTAAGAGGATGACTCAACATGAACTTGCTTACATTGAATTTGAAAACGACTGTTATAATCAGCCGGGAAGCAGCCTTATACTATTGGGTCTCACAAATGGAAAGCTCCAAGAAAGAAGCTTTGCCCATGGAATTTTCATTTAGTTTTAAACACAGATAAAGAGTAAGAGAAATTCTTGGCAGTGGCTGTAGCAAGACAAGTGTTTGCCGTGAATGTTTTACGGGGAGTGGTACCAAAGTAATTACTTGTTGCACCTCCTTGTAGTAAATGCTCAAATGTAAAGGTTATAATCCCAGAAACTTGAACTCCACTTCCATTCAACATGTTACAAAATGGTGGTAATAGGAATTAATAGGAGAGGAATTAATCCAAACGAACTGACAAGAGGAAAATCTCTGACCTTTGCCATGTTCATTCATTTTGGATTTCTTTTCAGTCGACCAACCCTGATTTTCTTCTTCTTCCGTTCTGCTAGTATTTTTTATTTTTGAAAATGACCTCTACCCTAAACTGGAAGTATTTATATAACTTTTTGCAAGAACTAAGAATGAAAAACCGAAAAAGAAGTAAGAACAGCGTTATTGAATCCATCAATGCTTTCAGCAACCAAAAAAAAAAAAAAAAAAAAAAACTCTCCAAAATCTTCTGTGGAAATATCCACAAACTTTAAGTATTTCCTCTGCAAAGTTCAAGCCTTTTAAATTTGTTCCAACCTTCTGTGTGTTTCTCTGACCTTATCGCCGAAGTGAAAAAGGCCAAGGATTTTCTAACTTCTCTCCCGGGATTTCTGACGTCAAAATGAATAATTCCACGCACCGAGAATGCGTTCCTCTTTTTCTCATACTTTACGCCGTTACAGATGCCGATGTATGGACGTAATGTACAACCACTAAAGGCGTATATTTTCATGAATAGATAAACAAATTTATTAAAGGATATCAAAGCATACGCAAGAAATATGCAGGCATCATACAAAACATGCCCATGAAATAAAACCATTTGGTCGTCTGTTTCTTTTATTTAATTAGATTTTTTTCATACAACTTAAACCTAAACGTACATTCCATGAACAAAGCTCCTTGGAACTCTCTTCCGTTTTCTTGCTTTCCAGCTGACCACAATATGGTTGTCTTCAAGTCCAATGTAAACAAGTTCTTGATGAGTCGTCCCACCTACGTTAACAAATTTACCAAATTTCCATTGCTAACGATTACTATATTTTCCAATTGACTACTGTACACTCTTTCACCCTTATCCTCGAGTGGCCTTTGGGCTTTGATAAATGGTAATGCCTATGTAAAAAAACAAAAAACAAAACAAACTTAAACCTTTATATTATTTGGATTTTTCGAACTACTATTCTCATCTTGAGTTTTATTTTCACAACGTTTTGATCGATATAAACTCCGGCCTTCATCAGGTGCATCTTGTCACCTTTCTGTCAAAATCGGGGATTGTTCTATCGAATCCAGGAATCTGCCCAAAATTTCGAACAGAACGTTCTCGTTCACCGGGTTGCAACATGCTCTCATTTCATCAACTGCAAGGACACATGACGTAGTGGATAAAGTACTTGGTAAAATTCACTTGTAAAGTTATACTCTTTTGGAGGTTGACTATTTGAATCCTCAGTGTGTGCGATACTCAAAATACAATTGTGAATTACTTCTACCCAATCATGGCTGACTGAACAAGAGCATGCAACCACCGTGGATTAAATAAATGCTTATGTTCGAAATTCTGTGTGATTTCTTGAGTCTGATAGAAATATTTATGCTGACGATATTATCATCTATGGCAACACATCAAAAACTGTAAATGACCAAGTTCTCTCCGACTCTTTCTTCTCTGATCTTGAGCACGTGGTACAATGGGGAAAACGGTGGCTGGTTACTTTTAAGGCATCTAAGACCAAGCTCCTATCTTTACATCATCAGCGCTCTGATCCTCATCTGGCATCAATTGAAATGAATGGCTCTCGTCTTAGGGAGGTTGCATGTTTTGATAAGCTTCTGGGCTTGACCTTTACCTCTGATCTGAAATGGAACACATACATCAAATCCGATGCCAAGGTTGCTGGAAAAATGGTAGGATCCTTCTACCGCTCTAGATATCTCACTCCTGATGCAATTCTCTACCTATATAAAAGCCAGGTACGTTCAACGATGGAGTACTCTTGCCACATCTGGGCAGGAGCTACTGGAGGCAGCTTATCCTGCTTTAAAAGAGTTCAAAATAAACTTCGTAGCTTAGTGGGGGGATGCCCTTTTCTCTTCCTTGCAATCTCTTTCCCACAGAAGAGACGTTGTGAGCCTGTCTCTGCCTTATCGTTATTTTCATGGCAAATACTCGCTTGAGCTTCAATCTATGGTCCCCCCTCGTCAAACTTTCATGAAAGCACTCGTCTAGCTAAAACCACTATCAATAATTTCACACACTCCTTATCTGTGCCTAAAACTAAACGTAGATTCCATGAACAAAGCTTCTTTCTTAGAACTGCATACCTATGGAACTCTGTTCCGTTTGCCTGCTTCCCACCTGACTACAATTTAATTGTCTTCAAGTCCAATGTGAACAAATTCTTGATGAACCATCCCCCTAAGTAATCCAATTTACAAAATTTTCACTACTTATGTAAACCCATTAACCCTTATTATCGAGTGGCCTCCAGGCCTTGATAAGTGGTGACTCCTTTGTAAAAAAAAAAAAAAAAGTTTGTCAGAATGCATCTTAAGAAGATCGGAGGTTACATCGACTGAAACGTTGTGAAAATAATACTCAAGGTGAGAATAATAATCCAAACAATACAAATTATCAATCCTCATCTAAAAAACTCAGAAACACGACTTAAACCTGTTTCGATATAGACATATGGTTTTCATTCGAGCATAATCTTAAAAATACATATATGGTGTCAAGATAAACAAAATGTAAAACTCAATATTGTTATAAAATTCTATTTGAAAGGTTATCGAGCACTTTACCTGTTCCAGTACTGTCTTTATTCGATTCTGTTCCGATTTTAAGAGTGAGTTTCATGCTACTGTTATTTAATTTTTATATTTTGAAATAGCAGGCTACTGCTTATTAAGACATAAAAGCGATTTGAGAATAAAGGTTAATGAATGTCATGTGGCCGGTGAGACAACTCCACGATGATTAGTGGTGCAGGAAATTGGGTGGAATTTGATTATTTAAAAAGAAGCCTCAACAAGAACTTCTTTACATTGGACGATCATGTTATAGTCAGCTAGGAAGCAGTCCGTGGTATGTGCTTCATAGGTGGGCAGTTCTAGCAAAGAAATTTTGCTCATGGAATTTTCGTTTAATTCTTTCACGAAAAACACCCATCTAGCTGAAACCACTGTCAATAATTTTCCCCACTCTTTATCTGTGCCTAAATCGAAACGTATATTCCATGAATATAGCTTGTTTCTTAGTAATGCACGCGTATGGAACGCTCTTCCGTTTTGCATATTTTCCACCTGACTACAACTTGGATGTCTTCAAGTCCAATATAAACAAATTCCTGATAAACCGCCCTCTTAAGTAAGACACTTTATCAAATCTCCATTACTAATGATTGTAATGATATTATCCCATTGATTACTGTACACGCAATAACCCTTATCCCCGAGTGGCTTCCGGGCCTTGATAAGTGGTGACTACAATGTGGAAAAAAAAAAAAGATAGAGACTAGAGAAAATTGCTGGCAGTGGTTTTAGATAGACGAGTGTTTGTTGTGAATGTTTTACTGGGGGTAGGTGGATCATAATGTATGTATGGACGAGCATCAGCATATGTATGCATAAACACATACGTATATACGTAAACAGATATATATACACACATATATATATATATATAATATATATATATATATATATATATATATATATATATATAATATGTACCACATAAAAGAGAGATGACCGGATAAATGCTGGTTATTAAACATTTATTCAAATTTACTGTGGAAAAATATGTCTAAATTCAATTCATATTTTTCGGTATTTCGTTCTCATAAAATTGATGTTCCAAGCAGATTTCAGACCAACTTTTGTGTCACAATTTTGATTTAAACATTAAAACTGAATTGATAAGTACATAAAAACTCCAAAGAAATGTTTAAATTTCCCATATTTTGCGCGCCAGAGTTTATGAATATTTATCACAATTCAAGACATCCTTAGATATTTCCGTGTAAACCAACACAGATTTATAACTCTAACAGTCCACAGGGAAGAAAATTTCAAAGCAGAACACATGATAAGGTGACCTACACAAAACTTTGTTTTAATGTGTATTTAATACATCAAAGCATTTTTTTTTTCATTATATCTTAGTCATGTTAACGTTGTGGATCTGCTTAAATAACTCATGCTATCTTGTTACAGGGTGGAACGGTAAAATTGTCGCTCTAGAAAAGACGACATGATTCTATTTCCGTTTGACGAAAACTGGTTTTCTTTTTTGTTGCAAACCATCAACTAGTTGGTCAGTTTTTACAAATCGCAAGAGCGATAGGAGCCTTCTATCATGTCTGACAGTGATACAATGTTCAGCAAGCAAGATTGGAGATGCATCACTGTACAACTCATGCTCTCTACCGATTCAAGTTATGATAACAGGACCATTGCCAGCACCTTCAAAATGTAAATCCACGCTGGAGGACACAGCTCAACAAAGTTTGTGGCCACAGTTATGGTCATTGGCGTGGTTTCAAGTGAGAGCCACATTATGCTACCTCACATCTTCGAAGTCGGCTTGAAAGTCAATACCAAATTGTACTTGGATGTGCTGAAGAGTGTAGCGATCCCCTGGTGCAATCAGGTGGCTGCTGGTAGACCCTGGGTATAGTAGCAAGACTCGGCGCCGGCCCACAAGTCCAAAGAGACCTAGGCTTGGCTTCAGGAGTGCTACAACTTTATATTCTTCGCTCACTAACCCCCTCCTCCTCGACCTAAACCCGCTGGACTACTTCGTTTGATCATATGTTGGAAACATCACTAACATGACCTCCCACAACACTAAAGTCAGCGTTATCACTGCCATCCACTGTGTATTCACTGAGTATTTGCTAAGCTCCCACTGGCGCTTGTGGAAAAGGCATGCTTCCAGTTCTGGACCTGTAATGAAGTGGTGATTGAGGCTGAAGGTGGCTACATTGAATGGCTGCCAGCTCTACAACATAGTCAAGTCATCTGAATTTATTGTTTTCAATAAATTTTTAAAATAAAGCTGTAGGGCGACAAATTTATCGTTCCACCCTGTATGTACTGCATTACACCAGTCAGCAGGCCTTCATAAGTGCGTTGCAATTCCTCTCTTAGTTGCTTGAACTAAGCTCTGCATGGTCTCCACACTGAACTACACACCCGTTTCAACATTTATAAAAGAACATTAGATGCATCTTAGGTCTCAAGTAACAACTAGCAAATCAAGCTTTTCTTTCACTGGTCTAGGAGGAATGTGTTCATAGAGTTGACTTCTCTTGTGAGATGCTATGAATGGATTCAGTCTCACGAAGGATTTATCGTCTTCTGTCAAAGAAGAAGACTTATAGAAAAAAAAAAATTTGATGCAAAAAAAAAAAAAAAAGTGCAGGACGATGACCGAAAAGAAAGGATTACAGATAAGTTAACATGGCGATACCTGAATCCGAAAGCCAAAGGAATTAAACATCCATAAAGGACTCTGTAACTTTGGTAATTTCAAAACAAATTTATTTATTTTTTAAAT